>NC_056743.1:1382448911-1382463911 GCF_019279795.1 Protopterus annectens
ACATGTAAACAGAAGAAAAAAATAATCACAAGTGGACTAATGGAGTTTTACCAAATAAAAACAAGATAAAAGGTAAAAATAACAAATAACACACCGACACAAGCCGTACTTCCTTTCTTCCTTCCGCAAGACATTTCATTGTCTACATGTATCCATGAGTTACAATAAAAGAACAGCACAGCAACATTACCATCTATGCATACAGTTTCTTGACAACTATGTTAGAGGCTAGTGCTGAGTGTTTATTACAGCTGCATGCATTTTACTGTGGCCATGACTTGGTCTAATTTGATCTTCCCCTGGGTCCCTACTATGTCTGCAAAGAGAAGCTGCTCATCACTCACTTTAGTGTGGTTCATACATTATTAATAAGCCTTAGGGCTCACTGCACATGCATAGTAAACAGTACTGGCATGACCATGATTGAAAACATGACATTTCTGAGTCTCCAGATAAGTACGGTACAATGAGTTAACATAATTTTACAGTGGACAATAAGACAAAAATATTCATGACAACAGTGTAAGCTAAATAGTTTTCTTTGCAGAAGAATATGAAAATTAATGGTAGCAATAACATAAATACAAACTTTGGTCAGTTTAGTTAAAAATATATAGCATTATACAATGACCCCCCATTAATATTCCAAAATGTGCACGTTGATTGGTCAGCGTGCACGTTGTAAATCAGAGTTATAGTAATGGAAAAAGGTCCGGTCGCCTGGACTTTTTCCATTAGTATAACTCTTTTTTTTTTTTTTTTACAGCAATGGAGAACGAAAGATCTCTGTTGCTTTTTACAACCTGTCTTGCTATGTTAAATGAGTTTAGCATAGCAAGACAGCTTTAAAAAAGCAATGGAGCATCTCCGTTGCTTTTTTTAAAGCTGTCTCGCTACGTTAAACCCATTTAACATAGCAAGACACTTTAAAAATCAATGGAGATCTTGCTTTCTCCATTGCTTTTTTCAAAACTGTCTCTCTATGTTAAATGGGTTTAACACAGTGAGACAGGTTGTAAAAAGCAACGGAGATCTTGCTTTCTCCATTGCTTTTGCCCACAGCTCTGATGTACTGCATAAGTATACGCATGCACAGTACATCAGAACTGCCGTAGAATACCAGACAGCTGTGGAAGGGCAGCAAGGAGGCATTATACAATGCCAGAAAAGTAATTATAGTTTTTCTTAAATAATGACATTGTATAATTGCAATAACCCACTTCTGGGTGTGGGTAATGCTGGATTTACCCACGGTTGTCTATGTTTGGCCACTCAGGCTTCGCCCTCATGACCAAACCACACCAACTGTGGGTAAATCTAGCATTACCCACACCCAGGCATGGGTTATTGCTATATTAGTTCATGTGCAGGTAATACATTATATGCATCACCTGTAATAGCTAATGATGTTAGTAGTAGAAGGAGAAATGTTAGTGACAACATGTAAGGCTTGTACAGAATCAAATGAATTGTTACTACGGTATGTTACAGTGCAGTAACATACAGTAGCACAACAAGAACAGCTACATGTTTCAGAAGCTGGAAAACTTAATATATGCAATTTGCAGAAGTAGTAAAGCCAAAAATGATTAAAGCTAAAAAAGCTTTAAGTAGATAGTAATTAAATATACTTTACTCTACATGAATTTCCATCTCAGATTCACCAAAGAATGTAGTTGTGAGAAGCAGCACAGACTCTATATGGTGCCCTATAGGAGCAAGAGTTGTGCAGACCAACTGCTTTGGGCATCTAATGTGGTACATAGCCTCCTCAAGGTAGGGGAACAAGGATCATAGACTGTGCTCTGTGACAGGGCCAGCCATTCTACAGTGTAAAATATGGTTCTAGGTTATTCGGTCATGTTGACTAATGTCACCAAATGGACATGAGTAGTTACTGGTGATAAGTGGGTTGAGGACCTGGCCAACTCTAACATATGCCAGGGACCCATGTTAACAGTAGGAGGGGGTTATGTGCCCCTATTGTCCAGTATGTGCCCACCATAAAGCCCAGCAACCTTGGGTCAATAAACTACTGGCTGTCTGCTGTCTACTTGCCCAGTCTGGGTTAAGTGGGATAGCTCTGTTGAGCAAAAGCTGGACATAAAACCAATCAACCTGCGAAACATGAACTGAGAATTGCTACACTTAATGTAGGTTCCCTGACAGGATGCAGCTTGTAAGTGGATGACATGATGATTCAGAGGAGGCTGGACATCAAATGTATCCAAGGGACAAGACGAAAGGGCAGCAAAGCCACTTGGTTTGGATCCAGAGTCTACTGCTCAGGAGGGGGACAGCCTAGAAATGGTGTGAGAATTGTGGTGAGAGAGAGGCTTCAGAAGGCAGTGAGGGATATCATCAGGATTAGTGACAGACTCATGGCAATCAGACTCCAGTGTAAGGATAGGGCATTATTCATAATCTCAGCCTATGCCCCACAGCAGGTTTGTGATAATGAGGAAATGAGTGCATTCATACAGCATTTGCAGGACCTACTAGATAAAGCAGGAAAATACGAACTGGTATTGATAATGGGTGACTTGAATGCACATATTGGGACAGACATAACAGGATACGACAACTGCCTGGGTACACATGGGTGGGGCAACAGGAATAAAATAGGTGAGGATGTTTTAGACTTCTGTCTGGCAAATGGCTTGATAGTAGCCAAGACATGGTTCAGAAAGAGATACAGTCACAAGATCACATGCCAGAGTGGCCAACATGAAACTCAGTTAGACTTCCTCCTAGTAAGGAAATGCACTGGGTTATAATCCATGATAGAAAAGTCATCCCCAGTGAAAGATTTCTTATTAATTGCTGGAGAAATCTATAGTGTAATTGGTCAAACAATTTAGAGAAAGAATGGGTTATCAGTGGCCTCCCATATGGCTATGTACTGAGGCCACTTTTAGGAATATTTTTCTCAGATATGAAAGTGGGAATGGGTTCTGGATAACCAAATTAGCTGCTTATTTACATTTTGTTAGCAGGGTTAGCCCTACTGGACAGAGTACATATTCAGAGGAGACCTGGGAATGTACAATACAAAATTACATAAATACACAATGCAAGTTACTCAATATTAGCACAAGTAAGTTTAGCAATTATACAAATGTAGAGCTATACATTTCAGCATTAAACAGTTCAACAATGAAAGGCATTGCGACAATTTAATTAAATACTGCATATCAAGTACTAGAATGGCATCTAATAATTAATTAATTATAGAGTTTTGGGTGACAAGGAAGAAAAATGACTTGGTTAAAAATTAGTCTTAGATTACAGAAATAGAGCTGTTGCTGGCTCATTTAGTACCCAGTGCCAGTCCTCAATTTGGTGCCTCTCAAGTTGAGGAGCAAATGAAAAAGGTCCTTTTTCTGATATGTTGCTCCTCATCTTCAAATTTCTACAAATCTTACAAATCAACACCAGGTCTGTCCCTCAACTATGAGTTGAGGAGCAAACAAATGTCTTTTATACTTTTTAAAACCGAAGCAAGCCGCTTGTTACATTTCTAGCAAGTAGCTTGCAACAATTCATACCACAAATGAAACACTGAAGTAAGTGATTCAGTCCTGAAGAGCAATTTCATTTTTGAAATTGGCATTCAGAAATGTCAGTACATTGGTACTGCACTAACATCATATGAGTCCTCATACACCATGCACCAAGGGTAGCTGGCCCTTTTGCCCCACCCTAGCTAGGCTTCTGAACAGGTAGCGGTCAGCTGGTAAAAAATAATTAAGAAAGTTATTGCAATCAGTGGTAAAATACACGAGTAAGTCAAATTTCAGCCAATGGTAAGATGACAGGAAAAGTCAAAGAATAAATTAGGTAAAAGATATTTTCATAAATAAAAGCTGCTGAAGATCTCTAACATGGTCTAAAAATACACACCAGATGAGGTAGTAATGACTTCACCTTTAATGTCAAGTAATGTCACATCATTGAGTTTGGTAAAAAGGTTATAAATGATCTTATCTTTTGGTTCCCTACATTTCAAAATACTTAAATAAGACTCCCCTTCCCTAGTCTCTGCCAAAAGTTTTCCTACCACTCAAACCTATAATCCTAGAAACTTTCCCTACAAACCCCTTGTCTAAAACTACAGTCTACTAAATATTGTTTCTCTGTACTGGCCCAGGAACTATGGTGGTCACTTCCTCCTGATTTAACTGATCACTCAAACTATCCTTCTTCAGGCCACATTTCAAATAATACTAACTAAAACAGTTTGAATGTAACTGTCAATTTAATGGACAAATCACCTAAACTGATATCCCCCAACTGCATAGTACCTCTACCCCGTCACATACCTGATCTGCCTGATTAATTCACACATCCTAAACTGTGCTTCAGCTTAACACAGTGTTAGTGTTCTAAAATCATTCCAGACAATCTAGTCCCCTCTTTCTTCTTACTGCTTTCTATTAGCTCTCATAACCAGCTACTACTGCCCATAACTCTGCCTCTTTCAATTCTACTTTAATTCTAGTCTTCCTTTTCTATTGCATGTATATAACTGTACAAATACTTGATTGTTAGATCTTCTATGTATATATTCCCTCGGATTCTTAAAAGCTTGCATGGCATGCAAGATCGGTGCAGCAGCCAAGCGCCAATATATCCGCCGTGCGATCCAGGAACAGCCTGCAGGGGCATGCACGAGTGCTCCTGCACTAATCTTGCACGGACAAAGCCCTTGTATGTAAATCACCCCATTTGCAGGAGAAATCCATGCAAATGAGGTGAATTTGCGATCCAGGAAGCTTGCGACCGTCTGTGCAGGACTAGTGCAATCAGTAGAAATGTACTCTGTTAGTAACCGAGTACAGGTCTGCAAAATCCATAACGGAGCTATGATAACCCCAAATAAAGGCTGCATATCATTTAGTAAGCATGCCAATGGCCAAGTATAAGGCCATTGACATTGCAAACAGTACAACAATTAAAAAAATCAACTTTTAATTCCTATTAACCGATCCTGGCTATTTAAGCATAGGGCTGCAGTGTGCAAATGGGATTGGGGGGAAAATAACATAACAAACATAAATTAAGCATTCTAACTAAAATCCGTATTCCACCATGCAAGTCAATGGCAGGCAGAAGACACCATGGCCAGTGAGTAGTGGTTGCTATGGAGGGGGGAGGCTCAGTGTGAGACATGTAACTATGCATTAGCAGGCAATCCTATGCAAATGAGGGGAAGGATAGTGAATTCCAGTTTTTCACATGATGTGAGGCAGGTCCCAACAGTGTAAGAGTATGAATAGCTAGGTGCAAGCCTAAGAGGTAGGTTACATCATGGGTGTGTGTGTCAGGCATACTGTAAGTGGATTGGAGACCTGTGGCCCAGGGTTGCTCCTAGCGTAGCACAACTAACCTAGGGGATGTGTCTAAACCTGCCTAGCAGTCATTACAAAGCCTAAGCAGGTGTGCACGTGTGCACCAGGTCATGCAGGAAGAAAAAAGAGGTTAAACCAGGAAATAGCAGCAGTGTGCACATATGAGCAGTCTGGTTGTGTGGCGCACACATGGGCTGAAACAGGAAAGCAATGGGAAGGGAAAACAGCAGTAGGAAGGTAATCAATGCGTAGTAGCTTAGCTGGCTGATGAAATGCATCAGAACCAGCCAATTACACAGGCAGCAGACCAGCCCAGCCCAGAACACTACTATAAACTATGCAAACACCTACCCCTCTGGTTTTTCCAACACTCTACACCACCGGTGTAAACAAGTGGGGAATGTTTAACACTCACAATTGCAAAATGTTAGAGGCTGCAATAGCTACCATACAACTACTTGTGTAAGAAGCTGAGGGTGGTGAGGATGTGAATACTGCTGAGCAACCCACAGTGAGGAGACAGAGAAGAGTGTGCAGACCCAGAGTAACCTACCTAGGGCTACATGAGCTGGAGATAGTGGAGCACTATAGGGTGGACAGGGACCTCCTACAACAAATTATTGAGCTGTGCTGTCACATCTCACACACAGAGCTAACAGAGGGAAACCCATCCTAGTGGATACAAAGGTATGTGTAAGCCTAAGAATACTAGCTACAGGTAGCTTCCAAAGTCCAACTGGGGATATGATAGGGATCCTACAGGCATAAGCATCCAGGGTACTCCACCAGTTCCTAAATGCCATGTTAGCACATGTTAGCGAGCATGTTTACTTCCCCAACACCCTTGAGGCATTGGCCAGCAATATGCAACTGTTCCACCAAATAGCAGAATACCCTGAGGTAGTGGGTGCTATAGACTGCACGCACATATGCATCAAAGCACCACCCAGTGAGCAGGGTAGGGTCTACATCAACCGCAAGGGTTTCCTCTCCATCAACTGTCAGGTCATGTGCGATGCTCAGGGCATAATAATGAACATGTGTGCTGGCTGCCCTGGAAGCTATCACGATTCCCACATCTGGCATCTGACGCAGCTGTACCAGAGATTTTCCAGTGGGGACATCCCAATCGGTCACCTAGTGGGGGATGCTGGATACACACTGGAGCCGTGGCTGATGACACCCATTAGAAATGCACACACACACCCAACCAAGAACTCCATAATGAGGCACATGCACAAACAAGAATCATAATAAAGCATGTGTTTGGGATGCCCAAGTCACGGTTCCGGTGCCTGGGCACATCCGGTGGAGCCTTGCAGTACTCACCAGCTACATGTACCCAAAATGTCCTTGTATGTGGCATTCTACACAATATGATCCTGCGGAAACAGCTGCAGCATGGACAGCACAGGGCAGGGCCACATGGCCCTCCACCATTGCCAAGGCATGCACGGGCACAAAGTGACTCTGAGGAGGAACGTCCTGAGCCTGCCCCAGTAGGCAGAAGGAGGCATTCCCAGTATGCCCTGGCCTTGGCAAACAGGCAACATATAGCACATACACTGACACAGGAGGACCCAGGGAATAACAACTCTCTCTGACTCTCTCATATAGTAATAGGGATGCCAAACATTACGCTACCTGTGCCTAACCATGTGTAGGGAGTGTACTATGTGCATCCAACATAGGCAGCCCTGCAGCAGCACTCTCAATACTGGGTCACCCACAAGGTAAGTAACTCACACATGGTAGTCGGGGGGGTCACATGCCCAACAACAGTCACAGCCAGCAGGACAGGTGTAGACAAACACAAAGGCTGTGCTACAGCCTCTGAATGAGGCCTATGGGCAACCCCCTCCCAGCCTACAGAGACTGACTACAGCATGCCAGGCAGTGGGATGTCAGTTGTGAAGGCTAGGAAGTCAGACATGAATATGTAGGCAATTATAAGCTAGGTTCTGTAGTACACTCGTATGCCTTTAGCCAGCATGGTAGGTAAGACCACAGACTGAAATAGAGTACTCGACATACCAGTACAGTCCTAGCAGATGTGTACAAGTGTCAGGTGTGCCACCCCCATCCTACATAGATATATAGTAACAGTCAGGTGTGCCCACCCCAATCCTGTGTAGAAATGTATAAGTAGTCAGGTGTGCCCCCCCCCCCACTATGCAGAAATGTAGTAACAGTCAATGCCTACTGATTGATGGATATCCTGCTGAGACAGCATACAACCTGTCAGTATACAACACAGACATCAGCACTGCAGTACAAACTACTTAGACTTGACCCACACATGCAATACAGATGCCCATACTGGGCATGCTCATACACATAGAGAAATGAAGGCAATGTAAGTCAACAACATACTGAAAGGTCACATTGGGCATGCTCACACACTTAAACACATGAAGGCCATGTCTGCAAACACCAGTGGACCAGACATATCTGGCAGTCGCAGTTGTTAGTGCAGACACTCGTCAGAATGCACCACACATGCCTTGCACACACAGTGGATAGGAATACAGACATATATGTAAGGACAATACACTATAATAAGCCAAATGTAGACGGACATATTATTGTGGAAGAGGGTGACTGTGACAAGGAGCCATCCAGGCCTGTCCTGCCAAGTACACAAGCAAAGGGCCCCGAACACATAAGGTGCACATGTCACTCACTGCAGATACTAGCCACCAGTATCTGTCAGCAGTACAGACTATGTGGTGCATGTGCCAGCTGTGCAACATGGCTGTACAAGGAAGTAGTCATCTAGAAACTGCATGCACTTACCTGTGAAATATGACCCTGTGTGTGCCCCCATGTGGCGTGTCAACCCCTAGACAAATGGGTAATGGCCCATGCACACACACACTGCCCTCCCCATAGCCCTACTATGACAAGCCTGCTGAGGCTATCCAATGTGAAAGACACCTTTGGGAGAACTATGGCTTAGTAATGACTGTGGCATGTCCCATAACTGCGTACTGCTGTAGTGTGATAAGCTAATTAAGTAGGAGCTCTATTCCCAGACATGGGAATGTGTGTGTCTGTGTAGAGAGCAATGCTTTTTAGGCCAGCCGCGCTCCCCACAATCCAAATGCTTAACCTTTGCAAGGCAGCTGATGTCATCCACCTAGTAACACACCTCAGGAAAGCTGTAGTTCCTTAATCTCTGTAGCAAGTCCTGTAACTGCGTACCTCTGTAGTGTAATAAACTAGCTAGGTAGGAGTTCTATTTCCAGACATGGTGAATGTCTGTGTGTCTGTCTGTCTGTATACAAAGCAATGCTTTTTAGGCCAGCCATGCTCCCCACAATCCAAATTCTCAACCTTTGCAAGACAGCTGATGTCATCCACCTAGTAATAAACCTCTGGAAAGCTGTAGCCCAATAATCTCTGTATCATGTCTTATAACTGCGTATCGCTGTATGTGATAAAGTATCTAGGTAGGAGTTCTTTTCTCAGGCATGGTAACTTTGTGTATCTGTCTGTCTGTGTAAAGAACAATGCTTTTTAGGCCAGCCACGTTCCCCACAACCCAAATGCTCAACCTTTGCAAGGCAGCTGATGTCATCCACCTAGTAATACACCTTGGAAATCTGCAGCCCAGTAATCTCCATAGAGTGTCCTGTAACTGTGTACCACTGTAGTATGATAAACTAGTTAGGTAGGTGTTCTATTCCCAGACATGGCAAGTGTGGATATATGTGTGTTTATGTATGTGTTCCAATGTCAGTGTAGGGAACAATGATTTTGAGTCCATTCACAGACACTACAACTTCCAATGGTCCACTTTGACAAGAGTTCTGATGTCATCAAGTGTGTAATACACCCTTGGGAAAGCAATAGGCCGGTAATCTCTGTGGTGCATGCTGTAACTGTGTACTCCTGTAGTGTGATAAAAATGAGTTAAGTATGAGTTCTAACCCCAGCCCTGGCAGCTGTGTGTGTGTGTCTGTCTGTGTAGAAAGTGATGTTTTGTAGGGTAGGCACACCCACTACAATTTAAATGCTCTACCTTGGTAAGCAGCTGATGTCATCCACCTAGTAATACACCTCTGGGAAGGTTGTAGCCCAGTAATCTCTGTAGTACGTGCCATAAGTGCATACTGCTGAAGTGTGAGTAGGAACTCTGGTATGGTTCTATACCCACCCATGGTAGTTCTGGATGTTTTTTGAGTGTTCCATTGTCTGTGTAGGGAGCAATGCATTTTAGGGTAGTCATATTCAGTACATGTCAAATGCCCTACATTGGCAATCCTGCTGATGTCAGCCAATATCATATACACCTTTGGGGAAGGAGTACTGCAGTAATCAGTGTGGCGTGTACTATAATTGCATAGTGCTCTAGTGGAATAAAGTAGTTAGGCAGGGATTCTACTCCTGGACATGACAGGTGCGTGTGTGTTTGTACCATGTATCCTATGTGGAGGAGGGTGTGCGCGTGTGACACCTGGGCCCAATGTGCAGCAGGTTTTGCAATTTTCTTATATGTTGGCCCTAGTACATATCACAATGTCCACTGTACAGGGATAACAGCTGTGAAATAGCTGAGAGGCTGGGGTGCATATCCATACCCATACATGTGACATCAAGGCCAGGCAATCACAGTTAACAACCCCAGTATTACCCAGAGCACACTCACAACCCATGTCTCATACACACACACATGGCAAGGCAACAGCCATGATATGTGTAGTGCACTGCATATTGGCAACTGATAGTAACTATGGTGTGAATGCAGTGGCCTACAGAGGCCATGACACCCTATCCATCAGTACGATAGGCACATAATTGCAGACAGTGCAGCTTCATTATGTTTCCCACTGGATGCCTGCAGCAACTGTGGTTCCATCACATGTGATCCACAAAGGACATACCATGCCTTACAAACATGCCGTGGATGCACAGATGCCACTGACACCAGGGAATACCTGTAGCATGCTATCAATGTAGGTGCAGGGTCAACCTGCTGTCCATTACCTGGCCCCACCACATGAGTGGGGAACTGTCACATCTGATGATAACATTCCGTGTACACAACAAGGGCCAGACAAACAAGGTGCACTTCCACATGCCACTGTACCTGAATGTGGGACGTGTGCTGGCCACTCACAATAGTAACCCAAGGGACTGGATGGTGAATACTATACCCACCTGTATGGTCCATTCCAGACACTACACCCATTAGCCATAATGCAGACCATTCTCCTGTAGCCTAATGCCAAGGTATACCCTTCACCCAGCCTTGTACAGCCGTCTGGCACCGTCAACCACTACTCACCCATGAAGAAATGCACACATGCACGCCAGTACTAGCACCCTGTGTCTGTGTGTGTGTGGTGTATGATGCTTCCGACTACATTCACACCCAGTACTACCCTCATAAGCATACTGAAGCATGCTCTCCAATGTCAGACACTGTCACATACCCATTGACCATGGAATCCCTGGATAACCCCTTTGGGCCAATGGATACCTATGCATTACCTTATTGTGCCAAGGTAAGTGGTTAGGAAGTTTATTCATTACCTTGCCAAGTGTGGCAATGTGTAGAGTCCCTTACAGAGTGTGCTGTGTTGATACTGACACCTGTTCATGTGGCCCATGTGCTACACCTACTGTATCACAATAGTGTTGCAGATGTCACTCACCAGCACATACGTGTCTGGACAGCTCACCCCCATGTAAGCTATGTGGCACATGCAATAACTGCATACACATGTGATAGCTATGCATAGTCAGTCAGGTGTTTGAAACCCTGGACTAGTAGGTGTGTGACACACATTCATGTGTAAGTTTTATTCACCCACACCTTCCCTGACATACATTGTCTCTGTCTGTCCTGCCCACACCCTCTCTGGTGGATGTGGGATGTACACCTGGTTTGCTAGGCAGCAGACTGTGTTTTGTAAGTGATGGTCATGATCAGCTGATTTCCCCTGCACCAGTTGCAGCCCTCCTTTAGCTGAGTGAATGTGGAACAGGTGTGGTAACATTCCCATAGTGAATTGCATGGTAACACCCACCAATATCTGGGAACATCATTTTGGTGTTGGCCCTTTACATCCACTGTGGGCAGGAACTAGATCTGTCGTTTGGCGAAATGCATCTCAGATGGATTTGGGATTTACTTCTAACAACTTACACTGTGGAAACAGGGCAACACACAGGAGGAGGAGGATGTGCCTGACCTGACTACAAACTGTAAGTACTGCTATACTGCATGTGGAGTAATGTTGATTTAACAGTGTGTGTGTGTGTGTGTGTGTGTGTGTGTGTGTGTGTGTGTGTGTGTGTGTGTGTGTGTGTGTGTGTGTGGATATGGTTGTCCTACATGTTGTAAAACCTTCCATGTCAGTATAATGTTTATGAGGAATCCGCATCAGCAGGGTCGTCTGAAGACTGGGCAGTGTGTTGTGCCTTTGGTGATACCCACTGAGCACTTATCTGTGAACTGCAGAAGATAGTGTGAGGATTTCAGTATGTGGATGGTGAAAGCACCGACAGGTGTTGACTTCATATCCTTCATAGGACACATGTTGCAACAAACCCTGTTACAACAGTACATGTATGAGGTTATCACAGCAACATGTCAATACTGGCCCTGTGTATATGCTTCCAGCCACATCTCTGTAACACTCCCCCACCATATCAGCTTCAACAGACTATACACACAACTCATTAGGTATGGCTACAGCTTAACTACCATTTTTACAGATTGTGTAGTGTACCACAGCTTCTACTATGTGATTGTAGCCATGTCCCCTGTGTGAACACTAACATTGCAGGCCTGGTATTGACTATTCACTTGCATGCCATTGTCAGGGCCACTATGGTCACATATATGCCAGTGGTATGGCTGCTCTGAGATTGCTGCACATCTGACAGTCTGTGTTATAGGGGGTTCTATGCATGCTGTTGGACATGCACCAGGATTGTGTAAACTATTACTACCAACATATGTACTATGACGGTGACACAATAACATGGATATGTTCTATTGGCCAGATGATCCACCTCCCCACACCCATCTGACCAGGATAGCTGGCCACATCACATGTGTATGCCAACCTGAGGCCTCCTCATGTACTGTGACAGCCATACCATCAGGTGGAACCACCCAGGGGTTGATGGCCCATCCACCTTGGGCACACACCAGCATGTCCCTGTCCCCTGAGTTCAGGTCTAGGGCCTGTCCCATACCAGGCTCCACAGACACATGAGGGATGTGCTACATCCATCTGATGCACCCAGTACATATTCACACGGCCAACATGCTCCTCCTGCTCGGCCACCAGACCTGGTACCTTCAGGACATGGACTGCAGTTGTGAGTGGGAAATGGTGGGAGTCTTGTTCCCATTGTGCCCATACTGGGGACCATAGTGCATCCACATCACAGACCACACACACTATCCATGGTATTTACCCACTACATGTGTCACATACCACTACTGTAGACTGTCCTCTATATCTACCAATCCTGATCACCTCCACCTGTGTATCTGCCATATTTCCCCATATTCCCATAGCAGACTTCAAAGGCAGGGACACTGTGGTGCTAGGACAGGAGTAACATGTGACATAACCGTCCATGGTGCACACACTGCCAGCTGTAGATATCTGTCTGTATTGCTATGTGTGCTGCTGCCTCACACATAGCACAACATCACTGTAGTAGCGATATAGGGGACATGTCTTACCATACAGATCTGTTAGTGTGTGTGTTTGTACAGATGTAGACATTTGCATATCAGTATTTATCTATATGTGTGTAGATATATGTGACTTCATATATAGGTGCACATATATATGTCTACACATGGGTATATGTATATTTCTGGACATACATGCTGATATACATTTATCCCTAGATATTATATCTGTGACATATGTACACATATGCATAATGATATGTGGGGTACATTGAGATATCAGCTCCACAATCTCACAACACCTTCCTGCACAGCTGCACTGTTCTGCCTTGCTACAACACAGACAGGTGCCACATATGGACTCGGCCTGAAATTAGGGGAGTGTATGTAGGAGCCGATGGCTGGTAACCCTATTACACACCTATGGCATTCTGGCATGCTACATTACAAATTCACCTGGGTATCCTGCCAGTGGTGGGCCATGGCTCCCACATGTCCATCATAATGGCATTACTTCCACCACCAGCTATTGGCCACATCATATACATGCTTCTCATTACACTACACACACTATGGTGGCTTACATCTTGTCTGTCAGTGCTGACCTGCACAGTAAATGGCTATGGCCCACTACACACAGGGACAGACACTGTTGTCCATAGCAGTTATTCAGTTGGACATCATCACAACAACACCTGATGGCACATACAGCTCATTCCACATCATCTATCCCATTATGATGGACCAGGTACTACATACTATTACATTTATATATACCTTACATACCTGTTGTGGGAATGATGTCTTGTTGAATGACAGCTGGCTAAATGCCTGTGATGTCAGCTTATTGTTGGAAGAGCTTTGTCTTTTCTTTCTTTCTCTCTCTCTCTCTCTCTCTCTCTTTCTCCAGTAAATGGATTGAGCTGCTTTGAATAGATTGCAGCCTGGCTTTAGTAGGTGGTGCACATGATCAGGTGATGGCCTCTGCACCAGTCAGTGTCCTCCACTTGCTAACTGCATGCTGCTTGCTGTGTAGTACCTCCAATTACCACTGTCATGGCAACCACCTACTATGAATCCCCACATCATGTGGGCACGGTCCATTTACCTTTCCTGTGTGATGGATATCATTCCTGTGTGTGGGCATCAGTGTTAGAGACAGCAGGTAGCAATACCTCTTACAGGAAAACTGGCACACTCAGGGTGAGTAGAGTTGTGTTATGCTTTGTAAAGTACTGGTGTTACAGGGTGTGTGTGCACATACTAGTTTACCTTGGAATGCTGTCTGTCTGCATAACTCTCACCTGTGGACCTATCCTCTTGGTGGCCAGAGGTGTGCCTATCATGTTATGTCTATCCTCCGCACAGGTGCTGTGTCTGATATTTCACCAGGAGTGTGTGTGTTGAGTGTTATCAGTACATGGCTGCATCCATTTATGTTTGTAACCACTAATCCCTGGCTAAGGATATGTTGCAGACTATCCTGTGACACCAGTGACTTGCTTAGTGTATGGTAACAATTTTCCACATATGGGCCTGTGTTCCAGTCTCTGTCCTCCACCTACATTCCAAGCTTTGCACATATGACATGCTGGCATTGGTTGTTCTGTAGTGGGCTGTGAGTATATCACACTGCCATTTCTGCCATCAGTCCACTGCTGTTGTATCCCCCACACATATGGTGGGGCTAAGGCCATGTATGTGTGGGCTTCACCTACACAATACATGTGTGCCCTTATGCACTCCAGAGGCCAGTGTATGTAACAGTGGTATGTGGCCCTGTATTATTGAGTCTGGGGGGGGGGGGGGTGCACCATAAATGACGTAGGCTGTTACAAAATGTGGGGGTATCAGGGATTAGCTGCTTTAAGGTATCTGGATGTACGGTACCATACACTTCACCTATATTTACATTACCTGAATAAATCGGGTTATTGCAGCCTACTGCCTCCTACCATACAGACTGTTCTGTTTGTCAGTGTGCTT
>NC_056743.1:1382766411-1382966411 GCF_019279795.1 Protopterus annectens
ATTAATGAATGCAGATAACTAGTAAAGTCTCTAGCATGCTTTGCTATACATAAACAGTGACAACATTTTTTTCTGTCTCCCACCTTGACATTTCGCAACACGGTCCTTAGGTTTGAAGCTCTCTCGGTTATGAAATTATGATGCAAATATGAAAATATAAAATAAGTGACAAATGGTGATTAATATCTCTACATCAGGGCATGCCATGAGAAGCTATGAGTGTTAAAAGGAAGAATACAAAAAAAATTAGGTGTGTTTGAGTTAACTTCCAAAGTGGAATGACTAGTGTCTAACTGAGTGCCATCTTTCAAAAATGACATAGTTGAGAACAAGCTGATATAGTCTCAGGATGTGGAATTCACTGTAATGTCTTGTGAGCATGCCCAGTATACTCCTGTATTGCATGCAGAAACAGTAGGGTAAGAAACAATTATCAAATTCAACAACTTATGAGACAAGCACAAAACCATCTTACTGGCATTGCTTCTCCAACATTGTATTCAGTCTGAACTCATTGAAGATTAAACCAGATGATACAGACCATTAAATGCTTCAGATAATAAACAAAATGCAAGTAAACCAACAAACAAACAAGAGTTTCTTACAGAGGGGCTTGCTTTACACCCAGCTCTTACTTATATGAGCTCCACAGTTGCACAGTCATGGTGAAAAAAGAAGAAAACTCACAAACACTTGGAATCAGTGGTGGCACACAAAAAAAATCTGTCCTGAGTGTGAGTTGCAGTTTAAAAACTGAGTTCAACATCTTGGAGTAGAAATTGAAGCATTTAAACTTACCTACTTTATATTTGACCAAGTATAGGGAAATTACTGGGACAGAATTGGGATTCATTTTTTTTATTTATTCTTTGTTACTGAGTTAGTCCCAGCAGGCTAGCAGCTTCTTTTCAGTGGACACGTGAGGTGGTAGCTATACTACTAGGGGATATTTAGTCAGAACATCAGGAATCTTTCCCTACTCTTTTTGATTGGTGCCATGGAATATTTTCTGTCCACCTGAACTACCACCAACTCAAGCAGATGGAACCTCTGTTTAACAACCCAGCTAAAGGATGACATTATTAAACTGCAGCAGTCAGCAATTAATCTACGTGGTATGGGAAATACACACATTGTCATTCAATGGTTCATAGAACTTTAATAACCTGTTAACTATGAAATATATGTACAACTATAATCAGTTGTGTAGCCCCTACAACACAAAAAGTGAAATTTAGTATTGACTCATGGTTGCCACATAACACACACAAAAAATGTTTCTCAGAGATACAACATGGAAAGCATGGCTGTCTTTCAAAATTCCTCAACATCAGCACCACTACAAGCACTGAAAAATCAGACCAAAAGTTTAATAAAAAGACAAAGGAAAAAATCTATATCCATTTACAAAATGCACACAATCTATAGATTTCTTGGAACTCAACAATGCACTTCTGAAGCCAGGTAAAGAACGGTAACAAACCCTCTTCCCAATAAACCTAAGTACCATGTTTCCTGTACTCTTAACTCACATTTCATCACAGCTGCCTCATTTCAGATCACTCTCAAAAGTACTCGCTCCACTTCATCTCCCACAAAGTAAGACAATTCTCTTTCTAAACCCTAATCTCACTTCATCTTCCTCAGCTTTCTGCAATATAAGCTTAGCACCTACCGTTTTAAGTAAAAGAAAAAAAATAACAAACTAAAACCTGCAGCCCTAATGCCTACCCTGTTACCTTCAGAGTTCATCCAAAGAGCAGCAAAACTAATTGCTGACCCAGTGCTGTCTTAACGCAGGGACACACTGGGCAATTGCCTGGGGCCCCATGAGCATATGGTCCCCATGCTAATCTATGTATGTTGTGACTTGCTGTTAATAAATAAATAAATACTACACTATATTAAATTATAAATATTTAAAGAATTATAAAAATTATAAATATTAGAAAGTGTTGTACAGTAGAGAATTGATCATCCAAAAAGTCATTTATCCAAATGCAGCCTTCCTAAAATGTCAATTATCTGAACTTAGTGGCAGTCTTCCTAAACGTTGTGTCTGTATATGTGTCACCTGTTCTTCCTATCTCATGGAATTTAACTTTCTGTTCGTTGCTGCCATGCTGCTTTCACAGTTCCACTTCAACAAGTAAGGGTCATCTGGATTGAGTGTGTGTGTGTGTGTGTGTGTGTGTGTGTGTGTGTGTGTGTGTGTGTGTGTGTGTGTGTGTGTGTGTGTGTGTGTGTGAAATGCCCCATTTTCATTTTTAGTCCTGTGAGTGGTTGTGTAGGTAGGGGCCCCAGTGCACTGCTTTGCTCGGGGGCCAATAATGCTGTTAAGACGGCCTTGTGCCTACCCAGTATGTGTTCTAATCAACTACATGAACAAAGATACATGTGTTCTGCAGTTATGGAAACAGCTGTATATTACTCCTTTCCTGAAAGTGGGTGACTACATAGAGCCCTTGAACTACAGAACCATCGCCATGCTCTCTCCTCTCTCCAAAATGCTAGAAAGTGTAGCCATATGCAACTCCCAGAATACCTTAATAAAAACAACCTGCTCTGTCTATAACAGTGTGACTTTAGGCTGCAATGTTATCATTCCTTGAAGAAGTAAACAGAATGACAAAAAAGAGAAGCCAAGGTAAACTCGTTGCATCCCTTTTCAAAGATCTTTCCAAAACCTTTCATATGGTATCCCACCCTATTTTAATAACATATTACTTCTAAATATCAATAAAATTTCCATTAAATGGTTTCAAAGGTATTTAAACCTTAAGAGATGGAGTAGTAAATCACAAAAGTACCACTCCTCTTTCTTACCTCTGACTGGTATAGTTCAAGACATAAATTTTGGTCCTTTCCTTTTTTTAGAACCTTCATTAATAATATGCACAAATCTATAAATTATGGCACACTCTTACAAAATGTAGAGAATTCCACACTAATCTTCTCTGTAGACTGTTTCAAGTACTTTCAAGCTGTAACCAAGTCAGCTTTACCCAACTAGGAAAATGTCCTACTCAATCTCAGCTACTACTAAAGGCCAGAACAAAAACAACCTTATCACTTTCCCACCATCACCTGATTATGACCTACAATATACATTTCAAATTAGGTCACAGAATAAAATTAACACCAAATTTGTTAACCCACCAACTGCTTGGTCTCCTTATTGATCAGCGGTTGACGTTTGATCAGTACATGAAGTACACCATCAGGAAAACCAGCAAGAAACCTAGAGTCGTCTACAAGACCAAACTTTACTGAACACTTTCTCTGAGCTACTGCTTGGACATTTCTACTACCAGGTCTACTATATGCCTCTTCATCACTAGCTAATATCAAAGTTATCCAACTCAACAAATTGCAAGTAACCGACAAACAGATATCTAAATATGCTGCTAACTTACAAGGTCATACCCACCATATCTCCTAAAAAGTTAGAGTGACTACAAGTACCCCATTCATTGGCCTAGTCATAACTCAATATAGCCCATCAACTTCTTCATAAACCATTTTAATGTCCTACCCATGGCAATCTGCTCCAAAAATATAACCTTCTCCAAAATCTAAGATCATAAAATTAAAACTTACTATTTAACCTCAAATCCAGAAGCCATCATGGGATGCTTTGTACTCAGTTCATACTGCAAACAGTTAATTCACTTCTCATTCGGATACACATTGAAACTAATACCACACAGTTCCAAAATTTCCTCAAACAACATCTGACATCCAAATGGACATGTCTATGTGTCATTCCCTACTAAACTCCCTAAATTCTCTTTCTCCCACTCAACCCACACTTTTATACTCATCTCCACTTTTAGTTACAATAGTCATTTTTTCTTGATAATCATTTTCTTCATCTCTCTAGCCCACCGTACACCTCTCATCCTTCTTGACTCTATCCTATCCATTTCAGCCTCCTCCTCTCTTATCCTCCATAGAACTTCTCACTCCTTTCATTCTCATCTCTCTACCCTACTGCACACCCCTCTGCCTACTAGACTTTATCCTCCTTACCTCATCCCCTCTTCTTCCTCGTTGCTTCATTTCAACTCTGTCTTTGTATCTCATTTAATATATTTTTTCTCTCAATCACTCCACTCAGCTTTTTCTCTGTACTCAGTAATACCTTTCCCTTTTTCACCTGTCGCTTTTATCTTTAGCTTCCATTTTCCCCTCAGCATATCATCATATAATTTCCTTTACTCAGTCCTAACTTTCTCTGTTTACTTAACTGCATAACTGAACGAGATCATATACAACTATCGTATTTTATAATACTGAGAATAGAACTATATCATTTTGTTCTATATGTTTGCCTTATACCGCACTGCTATTGAATCATACTTTTAACCTTGTTTTGTGATGTACCTGGTTTGAGTAGAGCTTTTTTTTTTTCCACTGGGCATCTGTTGAAAACAGAGCATTTTTATATTCCCAGTCAGGCTATTCAGGCTAACAAATAAAAGTAGATAAATAAATACAATTTATCATAATAAATGCAAAGATCTGTTAACTAAGTAATACTTTTAGCTTATCTCAAAACTTGCAAAGCTCTAATCAAGCAATCCCTTAGACTGTTACAATAGCATGATTCTTCTATAGAACCTTTATGTCAGTGTCATTGTTTGTATATTACAGCCATTGCAGGCAACTTATTACCAGTTTCATTGTACTTTAGTGCTATTTTACCATTGTCTGTGATGATTACTAATTCCTTGTACTCTACCACCACTGTGCTTGGGCCATGCTTGAAAAGGATCAAAGAGCTAGTGTACCTAAACAGTTATCAACAAAAAATTGTGAGGGGACTAGAGTGGGCCATGTAGGACTTATCTACATTCACAGTCTTTGTTTCTGTTGAAGAAGGAAATGTGATACCTGCCATGGCTGGATTTCATGGATGTTTGGACATGTTCCATTTTTGAAGGGTCCCATCCCAGGTTTGCATGAGATCATACTTTGCAAGGTGTGTGCAAAGGCATACATTGCCAAGTATGGATGGTAACTGTAGACAATGTCTTTAAGCTCAAACAATGATGTATGAAGCTGATCAAACGTCTCCATCCCTGTGCAGAATACAGTTCCATTCTGTGTTACTGACTGCTGTTCCTTGTTCTTTGGCCAGATACAGCTGAATGCTTTTTCCCAAAATGGTTTTATAAAAATATCATCTGCTGAATTTGAAGGGTGCAGTCCATGTAAGTATTTTCTAAACTCAGGCATGTCAGCTAAATAGGGTGCTAGCAGTATTGTTCCATTTAAGAAAGTAAGTGTCTCAGCTGTAAAACGTTCTGGGGTTATTGGGGAACGTAGTGTAAAAAGCAACACCTTTCCTGTTAGATTCTGTGAATAAAATGCCTGGAGCAAAGGTTTTATATGGACCTCACTGCTATAAAGAATAATAACATTGGCAGAAGAGTTCTGAATCACAGTAGTAAGTTTAAGAAACTTATCAGTTGTGTACCGACCATGGATTTTTTCTGTGTATGAAATACATCTGCCACTCTTCTCAATTTCTGTTTTCAGGTTAAGGCTTCCAGTTTCACCATTATCATTGTCAGTTGCCAGCACACCTACCCACGTCCAGCTAAAGTAGCCTATTAGCTGAGCCATGTCATAGTACTGGAATTTGTCACTAGGTACTGTACGTAGAAATGATGGGTAGTGAAGCTTATTACTTAAAGTATATTGCTTTGCTCCAGGGCTGATCTAAAACAAAACACATGAGAATTTTGATGCAGATTAAACAACATGCATTTCATTAGACAACAGGGTTGCAATGCCCTCATTTTTTTTTCTATTTTTTTGTACAAATCACTTGCTAGTGAGCAGAAAAAAGACAGTGTGTGTCTGCTTCCTATTTACATTTCATACACAGAGTAATGCTTACACTGTATGTGTGATGTTTCAAGACTGGACCAGTAATCAAGGAGCCTCAGTCCTCACCACTGGCAACAGTGGGGGACATACACTGGGAGGATGACAAGTACACACATAGTATTTCCAGATGCAGCTCTCTGCATCAAATGCAATTTCCCTTAAGAGCACACAGAGGCAACAATCAGTCCGGGACTGGTTTCTCCCTCTTTCTCCAGATCCCCAGTAAGACTCCCCACTGGCACAGCTATAAAGATGAGATCTCAGCCGAATGACCAAGCCAAGACCTCCAGCACCCTTTCCGTCCAACCACTGCTTCATGTCCCTGCCCAAGTAGCTGACACACACACTCTTTGAGGTTTGATTTGTAGACAGACGCCCCCCCCCCCCCCACACACACACACACACGTACACCTGAAAAAGGCTGGCACAGGTTTACTAGCTATGCCCCCTTCTGTCCAGACTATAAGGTAGTTACCATTGCCACCAGTCAACTCTTATCAGCTACTTTAAGGCCCTTAACCAGGGGTGCCCAATCTTATTGTGTAATATTGATATTAATACAAATGGTAGTTTGACCAAGATCAAGCCTATTAGGAGTAGCCCACAGTATCACCAAATAAATATGCAAGTACTCTCAAAACCTAAATATCTCTAGACAGATCAGCCACAATTTAAGGTTTAAATATATTTAATAATAAATAATAAAAGAACAAGAACATACTCAGTATATAATCCCAGTGGCATCAGAGTTCTAAATCACAGGAAAAAAATGTAGAATAACATTGCAGGACAGTCCCAAATAAATAACGAAAAATATCTAAACTAAGTTTTGCTATATTCCTGACTCTAACTGGAAGTGGTTGTTAGCGCAGTAGGTCATGCGTCAGTCTCATAATCTGAAGGTTGTGAGTTCGATCCTCACACAGAGCAATTTCAAATTTGGGGTTGGGGGTTGGCATAATGGTTAAGGTGTTTACCTCAAAGACACTAAGTTTCATTCTAGTTAGGTTTAAAATGGCCCCCAAAGGCAGCTAGCCTAGTACTTACCTATACCCAAGAGGATTATACTGTTCTCTAGTAACTTACTTCATCAGAGGAAGGCAGATGGGGTGAAATGTTCTTGTCATTGTGAGGTCCAAGACAGAATACAGAATGCTGCGTCTCTCTAAGAGACCTCTCAAATTAATATCTCAGATATTACTGCTGGGAATAACTTGCAGAATGACATCATTCCTTGTCATCTGACTCTATTCCAGGTGAAACCCCCACTGCTGGAAGCTAGCAGTATTTAGCATCTACCTGTGAAAATACATAGACCTCAGATCTCTGGCAGATGCTGGAAGTCATAAAAAATGTCATTCCTTCACATTTCAAAACTAGTAATTACTTCACACTAAAGAAAATACAGAAAGTTTCCTAGTTTTAGACTATGGGCAGGATTCACGAAGCCTCCGTGTAAGAGATACATGGCTTACACGGAGGCTGCAGTTAAACGGTGTGACATCAGCATGTCATGCATATGCATGAGGGCATGCTGAATCACACCGAAGGCTAACATGGTCCGTGGAAGACAGTAGGGGCCGTGTCCGTAGGCCGAGCCCTGCAAGAGGACACGCCCCCAGAAGAGTAAAATTGCCCAAAGTAAACACCCACGACAGAGGCCATGGAAATGTGAATAAACACAACACAACACATGCCCCCACAGACTATGAACATAAAATATATAAATGAACATGTTATATATTTTTTTTAATTCGTAAAGATGTTTGCCCATGAGTGCGCTCGTTTGCGCGGGCATGCCCGTAGCTTAGCCACAGTTAGCAGTCAGTTGAAAAGGATATAAGAACTAAATATGCAAAGTAAGCCAAGAAACAATAGCGTAGCGATAGAGACGTCGGCTGAAGAGCAGGCATTCATGGTTCGAACCCCCACAACACCAATTTTTATTTTTAGTAAAATAAGCACAAAACAAGTCCCTGACAAACATGTACACATATAAAATCATAGTTCTTGTAAAATGTAATGAAATAGTCCATTTATTTTGAAGAAATGTGAGATAACAAAATAATAAAAAATGCCAGATGTGCCTATAGCTGAGCTACAGTTTAACAAGGTGAGTGCAGTAGGTGAGCAGTGGTTTAACAGGTGCAAAATGAGTGCCCGTAGATGAGCAGTGGTTCAACAGGTGCAAAATGAGTGCCCGTAGGTGAGCAGTGGTTCAACAGGTGCAAAATGAGTGCCCGTAGGTGAGCAGTGGTTTAACACGCTGAAACTGTGTGCCCCTAGCTGAGCTGAGCGTAATATGCGTGCTGACAGCCAAATGAGGAGTAAACCAGCGTAACCCGTTTGCGTGGAGCTGCGCACCACGCCAACAAGCTAACCAACAGGCAACGTTGAGTAAGCCGTATCAAAACTGCCTTTACACAGACACACCCCTCAGCCTGTCTAGACAGTCATAAAAAATAAAAAGCAGTGGCCATGTTCAAACCCAAGATACTATGCACCATAGTCAAGGTACTGAATCACTAAGCCACGACAGCAGTACCTATAAATGCAGTAACAGCAAATATATAGGAATGAATACAAAGTGGAGCATGACAAAGCAGGTTTTGTGAAGTTGATACAATTCCAAAATGGCCAATCACAGATATGTGCGGGAAAAACGGCATATATAAGCCCCATAGGCGGGAATGCACAGCATAAACGATTGTAGAACTAACTTGCAGCCAGAATGTCAGGAGTAGGTGAGGGTAGTTGCTTTTGAGCACAGAGGTGGAGCGTTGAGGAGTCCAGATACATGGTCTGGCTCCTAGTCCACAATCATGAGGCCCAACTCATGCAGGGCCAGGTCCTGTGGGGAGCATATAGGGCTGAGGCGTGGGACCGGTTGGCTCATGATCTCACCAGTGCCACAGGGATTCCAAGGACTGGTGAGCAGGTTCGTCACCACCATGCAGACCTGAAGAGACGCAAGCAGGACCAATTGAACCTTTGGATCCAGGAGGCCAAATGCCCAACGCCCCACTACTGAGTAAGTTACATTTAATTATGTATGTAAGAAATTAAAGTAGCTGATATTATGGAGATGTGTATTCCAATATTACTTCATTTATATTACAGCTGCAGGTGTCTGTTCTGCAAATCGCAGAGCCTATGGCGATAGGCTGGTGCGGTTGTGCCACCAGGCAGGTCAATAATCCTCTCCCAGTAACTGTAAAGAAATATAAAAGTATGACAGTTAGCAAAAGAGTGCAGTGTAGTCACTAAGTAATAATAGAATGTGCAAGTAACAGTGTAAGAGTGTTTGCAAGTATTGCTTGATTACAAACGTGTGTTGCAGTCTGTAATTCAAACAGAAAAATGAAAATGTCTGAAATAAAGATGCCCCACCTGTAATATAATAGTACACAACCTGCAGCAGGCTGAAACGTACAGCTGCAGAAGATGAGCAAATCACATGTGTGAAATATACCCCTGTTGAAATACTGAAACATGACAGAAGTGAGACTGCTGGAAAGGATTGTAATAACTACAGGTAAAACATGTCAATAAAGCCTAGAAGTAAGTACCATCCTGAATAGTAAAATGAAAACAAGTGAGAGAGTGTGAGAAAGAGTTATGAATCCACCAATAAAGTAGTAATAACCCCTGAATAAAGTATACTGCAGTCAGTACAGAATTAAATGAATGTGAGAAGCAAAACCAAACAGCGAAATCTGTTCAAAGTGTTGCTGCAGCTGGAATGTGTATCCCAAAATCTGGATATGTTGCTCTCAGTCTGCAATATGCAGATAGTATGATTGTCTGACATACCAAACATCCACAG
This sequence comes from Protopterus annectens, assembly GCF_019279795.1. Classification (NCBI taxonomy): domain Eukaryota; kingdom Metazoa; phylum Chordata; order Ceratodontiformes; family Protopteridae; genus Protopterus; species Protopterus annectens. The sequence goes on from NC_056743.1 coordinate 1,382,776,136, forward strand.
TTGTCTATAGCTATATAAAGCAAATGTAGCAGGATGATGTAGCTGAACAAAGCCAGATATGAATGTGTATGAAGAACAATAAAATGTATATTGATGTAGCAGTAACAGTCCTATCACCAAATTGAAGTAGTTATCATATAGGAAACTGTAGTTAGAACAGTAGTGTGTACATATGTGCAGCTATTAGAAATGTACAGCATATGTATTGGTATTCGAAGGTGTTAATATTATTTTCTTCACCCCACCCTATAACCACATATAACCCATTCCACGTGAAAATGGTATGTGCAATCACAATTAACACCCCTGGACATTTGTCCTGTTGGGTCATAAATATTTGCATGTCCGTTGATGCATCTGCCCTGTTCATACATCCACACCTGATGGCCTGTTGCCATCAATTAACCCTGCATGTTGTTGGACTGTGTATTGCTGTTCAAATTATGCATGTGTTATGCTCACTGTTCAATGGTGTGAATATCTGGGTGTTTGGTTAATGGGAATACTAATGCATGCTGTTACAACTAATTGCGAATGGTATTATATGTTACTAACCCAAACTGTCATGACATAATGCAAAACATAGGACGACAGGGAAGGCGGGTTCCAGCGGACCCACCTCTCCCACCTCAGCTGGCGAGTGCACCTGGCACTAGTGCCCAGTCTGGACCCTCCTCCGGTGGCCCTGTGCCACCTGCGGGTGGAAGCGCTGCAGGGGATGGGGCCCATCCCCCCTCTGCAAGCGTGGCCGGAGGAGAACCACCACTCACCCTCCGTAGCGTCCAGACTGTGGTGCGTAGGGAGATCCAGGAATCTGTTCTTGGGCCCCTATGCCAGATTGAGGCACAGGTGGCACAACGTACGGGCATGCCTGTTGCCCGGCCTACACAGCCCCCAGCACAGCCTCGTCCTGGGCAGTGAAGGAACAGTGGCAACTGCCCATGGGTGGGGATATCAGTTCCACTGTTGCCATCTGTGAGCTCATGAACTCTGGATATCCAAACATCCATCCCTGTCAATTGTGTAACTCCCCCACACGTGTCATACACCGCCCCTGTATGCGTGTTGTTTGTCGTGTCTGTTGACCTACCCAACCTACCTCCCCAGCTATACCGACTTCCTTCACCTGACATACCACTCTCACCTGGAAAAAAAAAAAAAAAAAAAAAAAAAGGGCACTCTGTACCTACACAAAAATTATGCCCCATACATAGCTGCCCATTCCGCACACATGTCTGCTGGACATGGAAACTATCAATTACAATTGGCTGTACAACAAGTATTATTGTTGTCCTGACACTTCTCTCAGGGGTGGAAGGTTTCAAATGTCACACCAAATTAGATACATATGCACAGCTGTTGCTGATGAAGAAATGGGCAGCTATGGGCCTTACCTACATCCCTCCTGCAAATCCCAGGCTTGTTTCCTTACTGTCTTACCCTCTTTGTGACCCTTTTTTCACCACTTTCCTGTCTCCCCATTTTCATTTCTTTCAAAGAAAATAGCGCGGGTGTGCGCCAGAGTAAGCACTGTTAAGCAGTTGTAAGCGGGTGCGCACCTGTGTGCATGGAGCTAAACGCCAGTGCGCATGCGTGAGCTCCATGCAAACCAGCGCTAACCCGGTTACAACTGCTTAAAAGTGCCTTAGTCACTCTGATTGACAGATCCTGTAGTCAGTTCAAAAGCAAAATAAAATCCCACTGTCAGTCCCGAACCCAGGAAACAGTAGTCTGCATGACCTACCACTAAGCCATGACTCTTATACAAGAACATTGTGCTAAAATAAATATATCATGTAATAGTAGGAATGAATGTAAAGGGAATATAGGATGTGTAGTACACAAAGCATGTCATTTAGAATTACTGTCAAAACTAGTGGATTTCCATAATAGTAGTGTGTGAACAGAAACAGCCATGCTAGTTGGTAGCTAGTAGGTAATAATGCCAGTTAATGTACATATATACATGCATGTATATTTACATATATATATATATATATATATATATATATATATATATATATATATATATATATATAGTTGTAGGTGTCAGTGTGCATACACACTTACTACAGGAAACAGGAGAGAGGAATGGAGAAATGTGAATCTACAACACAGCCTGAATCATGAGAGAGATACTAACCTTTACACTCACAGAACAGTGTCCACAGCATACCAGTATGGTCCCCGCCCTTACAATCTGAAAGGGCAACGCCTATCTCACATACCCTTTTATAGCACTGTCCTGAAATCACAATGAGAACTGCAATCAGTACACAACTAGCTGTATGCAATTAGCAAATGCTGGCTTACAATTGGTGCTATGGCCATCACATGGACTTATGCAGATGCCTACAAAAACATCCTGTACTCACACTCCACACATGCAATTCGTTCATTGCACTGTCTGGAGGCAGACAGAGAGAGAGAGACAGACAGAGACAGAGACAGAGAGTGAGAGAAAAAAAAAAAAAAACACACGGTACACACACTGAGTCTAAGCTGTCAGCAGTGACAGTAGTAAGCCGTGCCAGCAGCAGCAGGAAGCAGTAGTAGTGGTAACGCAACCAGCTGTGACAAACACAGGTAATGTAAAGTAGCAGGTTAATAGTCTGCATACTGTGAACCCTCCAAATGTGTCATAGGTCTGTATCTATAGGTATGTCCATGTGATATGTTGTGTGCACGTAGTTCCACCAAAAGGGGATGACTATACATTACATGTCAGTCAGTGTTAGGCCATGATCCTGGCAGCAGTTTTCTGTTGCAGTGAGGCTCATCTGTAGGATGTGTGTGTCAGCTGGTGTAACGACTATGGCGCTTAGTTAGCAGTCATCTGGGAAGTTTGTCATCCACAACCCGCACATGTTCGCTTTTACATCTGAGAAATAAATGCCAAACAAGAGGGGTCCTAGGACAGAGGCCTGTGGGATACCACATGTGACTGGCATTGAGTCTGACATGGCTCCTACAATATTGATATTATGGATTCTGTATGTCAACCAGTGTGCAACCCATCATGTGACATATGTAGTAACATGTAAGCTAATGAGCTTGTCTATGATGCCTGAGTGGAGTACTGTGTTGAAGGCCTTAGGCAAGTCCAGGTAGGCTGTATGGATTGCGTTGCCCTCATCAATGGCTGTAGTGACTGTTTTGAAAGGTCAACCAGGTTCCAAAGGCAGGATCAGCCCATCACAAAGGCAAACTGGCCGGGAACATGTGTCTGCAGGTACCCAATATCGCTATATATGCGTCCCATACTGAATAATTCCATAGCTTAGCAGACCAGGCCGGTTAAGCTTATGGTGCGGTAGTTCCCAGGGTCAGTAGAGGTGCCTCCTTAGTGGGGTGGGACCACTGTTGCTGTATGCCAGTGTTCAGGTACATATCCTGTAGTACGACCAAGGTTAAATATCAGTCTTATATGCGGTTGCATGTCCTCTTGGAGTTCACGTAGCACACATCCAGGGATACCATCAGGTCACAGTGATGCTGTGTGTTCTGCTTTGCTGAGGGCGGCCCTCACCTGGACATGTGAGATGATAGGGAGGTTACATTCAGCTGTGATAAGTATTTCTACTTGTGGGGGAGAAGGAGGGGGGATACGTGCACCGAACCTGTCTGCAAGAATGTTGCCAATATCTGTGTGTTCGGTGAATGTTAAGTAGGTGTGTATTAACTCAGAGCATATCTGAGGCGTGTGGTCCATATGTGTAACATAACTGAAGAAAGCCTTGCAGTTATCTATAGTGTTCGTGGCCATTTCCCTCCCAGAGTAGGCCGTGGATGTTGTTATGAGAGACCATAGCTTATTACCAGTGATGACCACAGATGCCTTCCCTTAATGTGAATCTGCTCTGTCCTGCAGTAGCCTCCTTCTATTGTTATACAATCTGCCTTTGGCTGGGGTCCACCGGACAGGATGCCTAACCTTTGTGCATAGGGTCTGGGTTAGAAATGTGTGTGCATGTTCCATGCAATCTTTGGGATGTCCATGGGAAGCATTCGCAAAGGGGTCAGCAGTGTGGGTTGTGGCTTCCACTGGCCCAGTGGGCTGCATGGATACCATCTCAGTCCTAACAAGTGTATAACTGTCTAATCACATACATATCAAAGTAGTCTACTGTGCTGGTGGTGGTGGTGGTGGTGGTGGTGGTGGTGGGATATGTATATCCAGGCCGAGTAACTTGTGTCCAGAACACACTAGTGGATGGCGTTCCACATACAGTACCTTGGTATGAACCCCCAGAGTGAGGTTGTGCATTGGACCTGTCGCAGTGTGCTGACCGATGGGGCATGCTACTATGTTGCATGGAATGTGGCAGGTATTGTTGCACAGGTGTTGGCTGAGCACTGATATCTGGCCATGTACTTGTGTATCCACCAAGAGACACACACATGCTACATATGGGAGTAGTAGTATATCACTACAGTTGAGTATCATGTATAGTATGTGTGCCATATATTGCTGAAATAGTCTGCTGATATCCTGTTTGTGTTCTCTTCCAGGGAGATGGCGCATCAGCGTAATCCCACCTACTCTGCAGCAGAAGATGAGGAGATACACCAGAGCCTGGTGCGGGATTATGACATACTGTTTTCCCGCACCAGCCAGAATCAGCAGGAGAGGGCTGCACTGTGGCAAGACCTTGTCCATAGGGTAAATGACATTGGCACGCATAATAGGACATATGAGCAGGTACAACATCACTGCAGTGATTTAATCAGAAATGTCCGTCAGCGTGCGTCGGATATCCACAGGCAACAGGTTGCCACAGGAGGTGGGGTGGCCATACACCCCCCCTCACCAGACTGGAGGGGCTACTCCTAAGTGTTGTGGCTCCAGCCCTGGAACAGCAACAGCAATATACCTGCATCATGATGGAGGCTGGATCCACACAGCAGCACGACATGGAGCGTTCAGGTAATATGCCATATGTACACTTGACTGTTATGTACACTGTTAGTTTATGCATGTGAAAGGTGTGTCCGTGGTATGTAGCTGTCAACATAGTATGTAATTCCGCAGGTGTGATATTGGCAATATCAGCAGCTGACGTGTGAAAGGCAACTGGTGTACTACTGCACTGTATCATATGCAGTATCAATTGCACAGTTGTGCCCACTGACATTAATCTCCTCATTTCTGCAGGTCCCTCTGGTGTTACAGTAAGGCAGGCCATCCATGCTGGTGAGTGTGTTTAACAATACCTATAATAGTCCTAATATTAGTGTAACTCAGTAGTGCTCTGTGTGTATACTGCGGGGTGTGCATGTGTGCATGTGTGCCTGTGTCCACGTGTGCATGTGTGCATGTGTGCCTGTGTCCACGTGTGCATGTGTGCATGTGCGCATGTGTGCATGTGTCCACGTGTCCACGTGCGCATGTGTCCACTTGTGCATGTGTGCATGTGTGCATGTGTGCCTGTGTCCATGTGTGCATGTATGCCTGTGTCCATGTGTGCATGTGTGCATGTGTCCACGTGTGCATGTGTGCATAAGTGCATCACTGGTAACATTGTGTGGACACTGTAAACTGTGTTTCCTGTCTTCCTCCCACAGGTTCTGGTGCTGCTGTGGTGTCTTGCAGCAGGGAACCTGAATCTGGTGCCACAGGTACTGGTAATGATGATATCTGTGTAATGGCACAGGAAGGTGTGTCAGGGTCCGCCATTGGTCAGCCAATTGACAGTACACAGCTGTCAACCCCATCATTGCGCACAGTCATCCTGCCAGTACATCCTATGTCACCATTGTCCCTAGGTGATGGACAGGATACAGTGGGCATTGACCAGGGTAATGTGGTATCTGTGGCACATGCTTCCCCACACAGCAGCCATGGGCAGGGTCCTGCGATGGTACCACACAGACAGTTGCCCATGGGTTCTCGTGGGAGCATCCGTGGGCGTACTGCCTCTGGCAGACGTGCCCAAAGAGGTCTGTCAACCTCAGCAATGTTTCGGGCTGTCATGCAGGCACAGTCGCGTATGGAAAGGTACACCAGACAGGGTCTGAGGGAGCTGAGAGCATGTCACACAGCCATGACTGACAGTATGCGTGACATCGCGGATGCTATCCGTAATTTCACCGATGTCATAGACAGACATTGTGGGGACATATTATAGCAGTTCTGCAACCACATGTCCATGAGCCAGGGCAATGGTGGGCGGTTGCGGCGTCGATGTGGCCGTATGCCAGCAACAGCAGCAGCTGGCAGTCGGCTCGGACGACAACAGGCCCGCGCACACCCCCATAGTGCCAGCAGCAGCCCCAGCAATGCTGGGTCTGTGCTGTCATCAGAACGCCCCAGGAGACCACGTGCACGTGGCTCTGGACAGTCCCAACAGGGACCTGTGTTCAGTCAACACACTCCCGCTTCTGATGACAGTACCCAGTCTGGCTTAGTACCGGATGCGGTCCGTAGCACCCCTGCCAGGCACAGGTACCGTGTCCATGCCCACAGACACTGATCTGTATGACCTGCCAGGTGCAGTCTGTGGCTGTCCACAAACCCCTGTATATGGCAGCCATGAGGTGGAACTGTGTGCGTGCATACACACATGCAAAATGTTAACACCTAGGGCTACCACATACACGCACACACTGCACCAGCAGTGCCCCACCCTGTACTGCTGTCCCTCACCAACACACATACACACACATGTCAATTGGTGGTATCAGTGTCAGACTCAGGCATACCTAATTCACACCCTGTGCATATGATGAAACTGTGCCACCTCCTGCAATCTCCAGCATCAGTGCAGGAACAGGTAAACATGTTGCTGATGTACAGGGTGACTACATAGAAGTGTATTAGTAGTATCATGTTGGTAACAGTACAGTGTACTGATATGACTGTGTGTATATCCCAGCATGACTGATGCAGTAACCGTATGACTGTCCTGAATTGTTATCTATACCCATAGTACGTACCAAAGTGTAACAGCTGCACATTATTGCATACCGGTGGTAAGGATGTCAACAGATAGCCACATACATGGGTAGCACAGGGGGGAAGCTAATGCAAGTAGTGATACGCAATGATGGACATGTACAGTAATGGTGGCAAGTTGCCCACAACGACTATGCAATGTGGATGTTTGTGCATATTGATATGTGTGCAGTACCAATGTAATCCAAATCACAATTAACTATGACATAATATCAATTCTACCATGGGCATCTGCGCTGTGCATTCCTGGGTACATGTTGATAGTGCCTACATATTTGCACTGTTACCTACTGTTAGTGTTACCCCTTCTTTGTTGTACAATGGACTACTTCCAGCCCTGCTTACTGTAGCTTTGTTTGCATGCATGTTCGCTTGGGGTTCCCTGGAACACTGCTTCCACCTGCAATGCAGAGTTACACTGCTTCTGTGGACTCCTAGTGACATCTGCATAGCGTACGATACGTATGTCAAGTTTACACATGACAGAACGTCACTGTCTGTCCTGTTCGCATGTACGTTGCCTGTGACACATTGCACATGTCTTACCTGGCATTTACCCACGTGTGCAGTCATATATGCCAGTGCAATGAAATCAGTAGCAGTACACCCACACATACACACCTTCAGTATGTTGTTTCCCATTGGTCCTATGTGTTGGTAATCACCATGGCAATCACACTACTAGGGTAGCATGTGCAAAGGTAACCTGTGAATCACCTCTATGGTCCAGTTGTGGTTTATGTCAGTCATGTGGCAATGTCACAGCTGCCACATGTATGCAGTCAACCATCACCCCTGGCCAGGAACGTACAACACATGTGTGGGATGCCACCACATAGCCAATCTGGGGACTGAGCACTCTGAACCCAGTAATGCCATACCCTGTCAGGTGGCATGACATACTACAGTGACTACAATACCAGTCAGACATAGACCCGCACTGACAGCAATCTGAACACACTGGGGCATACTTGGTGACTCAGAATAGCATCCTGCCTGAGCATCACACACCTCCGCAGCTGGCACACAGGCATACGTTATGTCGGAATAGAGCACATGCCACACATGGCACACACATCCCATGTGCCACACACTCACAGCCTGTAGGGCTACACAACACACCTGCTACAGATGTGTCAGGTACCTCTCTTGGCTGCTGCAGTGGGGTCCCGCTCAACAGGCTGTACATGGTGAAGGTCACAGTGATATGCCTGTGGGGCACTATGGTCCACCACAAAACACATGCATACAGGTCAGTCAGAGGCATGGACACATATGACTCAGTCATTGACCATGCCACTATGGATGACCTGAGACATACCTCCCTGGACTACATGATAGGGAACATAGAAGGGATCTCACAGCATGTGGCATGGGCCAGTATGAGCCTGATCTTGGTTGCCATCATACCCTCACCAGGTATGCTACCACTATATGTAGGAAGGGTGTTCTATGTCTACATTCTGCTCAATCTCCAATGTCATTCATAGGGTATCCACTGGCTGTCATTGTGTGCTTACATGCTAGGGAAGCCACACTGATTTGTGAGGGGCAGCTTGCACGTGACACCCATGGGCCAATGTATATTGGTGAAGCCCCTTGATACACACATACTGCCTTATGCTGCAGGACACAGATTACATAGCCACCTCCGTGGGTATCACACAGGATAGGACACTAACAGTGATGCTACACAACACCAGCAGTGTACACCGCAAGATGCATGCACTGGACACTGTCCTCAGCACGGTGAACTGCAATGTCTGTGCAGTACCAGAGTCCTGATTCACGGCTCACAGGTGCAACCCATCACTGCCAGGTTATACCTCATACCATGCCTGTCGTCCCCTACACATGTAACACACATGGACAGGGGGGTGGTATCCCAAGGCACCACAGATGCACACACCTCCAGGTTATTGGCACAGCACATAGCATCAGGGCCTATTCATGTGCAGCTAACAGTGTGTCGGACTGCCTTCTGGTTCATAGCCTGGCACACACAACCCTCCCATACACAGGAAACCCACCTATCCTCCATAACAACACTGGCAATATGACAGTCTCAAGAACTGTCTTTATATGGCTGGACTGCATCCAGCCAAACATTGTGCGTGAGCATTACTGTAGCTACAACACACTAGCTGAAGGGTTCCCAGCATGTGGTCACTGAATTGCAGTGGAATAACATGTTACCACTCCCACAACAGGTGGGAACATGCAGCACCTGTACATCGACTACATGTAGACTATATGGCCCAGACCAGATGTGTATCCCCTGCTATAGGTATTTTACCATATACACCCACACTGTATAGACACATACCGCGTGCAGCCCCTGCACAGTAAGACACAGTCATATTGTTATGCATTGCAAATACCATTTATCCACTCGAGGCATGTGTCAGACATGGTAACTACTGCAGGTCACAGGTATTTATGTGTATGTGTCACACACATACATCATGTGTGCATTGCCATTGCTGGTTTAGGCAATGGCATGCATTGTTATGCACAAAGACCCACACAAGGTCATAATGTGTGACACAAACACACATGGCAGTTGTGGGTTTCCAAAACATACCTATCTGTACTCTGACAATGGTAATAGACCCAGTAGCAGAGTGCACTATTGGCATTACTGGCCAACTAGCCCTGTTTGGCTGTGCTGATAGTGTGATGACATCCCCTGTGTTTACTGGGGGAATATGCTACATCTGGTGTATTGTAGTATTTGCCAAAAGGATCTGTTCTCTCACACTTACATTTACACACACCCTACTACCCCCACACACACACACTTGCCATTTGCAGGATTTATACCCCTACCTAACTATGTCATGACACGTGAGAGAGAAGCATTAGCAAAGCACACTATTCGGATGACTAGTAGGTTCCTCTTCTCTGGCTGTACTTATAGGGTGCTGACATCATCAGTGTTTGGAAAGGGTAATGTGCATCATGTAGTGTGATCTCCTGATTGCCAAAACTAACATGTTTTTTATACAGAATTGCACACACACAAACTCCCCACATCCAAACAAACACACACTTGCAGGTTTCAAATCCCTACCTAGCTATGTTATGACACTTAAGAAATATGCATTAGCAGAGTGCGCTATTCAAATTACTGGGAAGTTCCCCTTCTCCGCTGTACTTATAGGGTGCTGACATCATCCGTAGATTAGATAGGGGAATGTGCATCCTGTAGAGTGCTTTCACAGTTGCCAAAAGGGACATCTCCTTCACACAGACTTGCACACACACTAACCCCCCCCCCCACACACACACTGTGGGCAGTTGCAGGATTCAAACCCCTACCTAGCTAGGTTATGACACTCATAACAGACGCATTAGCAGAGTGCACTATTCGAATTACTGGGAAACTTACCTTCTCCTGCTGTACTTATAGGGTGCTGACATCATCCGTGCTTAGATAGGGGAATGTGCATCCTGTAGAGTGCTTTCACAGTTGCCAAAAGGGACATCTCCCTCACACAGACTTGCACACACACTAATCCCCCTTCCACACACCCTGGGCAGTTACAGAATTCAAAACCCTACCTAACTATGTTATGACACTCGTGACAGATGCATTAGCAGAGTGTGCTATTCGAATTATTGGGAGATTTCCCTTCTCCTGCTGTACTTATAGGGTGCTGACATCATCCGTGCTTAGATAGGGGAATGTGCATCCTGTAGAGTGCTTTCACAGTTGCTAAAAGGGACATCTTCCTCACACAGACTAGCACACACATCAACCCCGCTCACCCACACACACACACACTGAGCAATTGCATGGTTCGAACTCCTACCTACCTAGATTATGACACTTGAGGGAAACGCATTAGCAGACCGCGCTAACCGAATTACTGGGCATCTGGTCTGCACCTGCAGTATTTATAGGGTGCTGACATCTTTATTTCTACAGAGGTATGTACATCTAGTACTACCTGTCAGGTGGGGGATAGCATATATATGCATTTGCAGCCACCTACGTCAGGGTCAGATATGCACATCGCACTGGCAGGTTGTGTTCTATACCATGCTTCGTGACCACAGGACCTGTAACACACAACACAACCAGTCCAGAACACCACTCCCACATCCAGGACACACACTTAGCTTCCCTGGGAACAGTGTCGGGATATGCAGGTGTTCACATACACCATGCCAGTTGTTAACATCAGGTACAGGCATATTGTGTGTGAGAACTACTCAGGCCTCTACCACTTTACCCTACAGCCACTACAATTTGTGGGTCCATGTGCTATGGCAGAACCACACACCACAGCCACATGGGGGAATACATATTGCACCTGTCCATCTGCAACATGGGTACTCACTGTTCCACACCAGAGGTAGACCACCATTGTTGATATCTGACCATACCCACCTTTCCCTGGACATCCATATCCCATCCCCACCCCAGGCAAGGTTGTCACTGCTCACAAACTGTATTTAGCACAAGCAGACCCTACACTTGTGAAGACTGGGGTGGACGATTTCAAAGGACCCATGCTGGGGGACTATACTGGCCACTCTGCATAATCCTTGACAATTGCATTCTATGAGCATGTGTAAGGTTTGCATTGATCATGCTATCCCACATATACCCATGACTGCTCCACAACAAGACACCTGTCAGGTGTACACCAGCCATATATGAGCCGTCCAACAGACAGAGTGAGCTAATACATTGCAGAGCTGTAGCCCACAGAGGGAGGACATCTGTGAACAGTTCCGGCACGACACTTCATTCCCACATAATCATCACAACACAGTGTTGACAGTGGAATTGTCCAGACAATGCAGATAGGGCTCCCCCAGTCTGTTATTGACGGCCACTTACTGTTAGAGGTCCTTAGCAACCCTCTTCCAGCACACACCAACAACATGGCTGTGGCTTAGCACATTCAAACCCTGGGATCTCCACTGTGCCCCTGCTTGACAGAGGCACAGCTCACTAGCCTCACACGTTGCCTTATGTGACCTACTTTACAGTGGCACAGTAGCCTACTGTACTGGGGATGCAGATGCCAAGCACACTCTGGCTGTCATTCCCTAGGGCAACAAGCCTAGTATTGACCTCTACACCCATATGTTCAATTGTCAGATGCACAATATTTGTTGTGCTGTTCTACTGTTTGCAGGTCTTGATTGCCATAGCATTCCCTGTTCCTATGAACAACTTGTGTATCTGTGGAAGATGTTTGAATATGAGGGCGATCCACTATATCACTTATGTCTCTGTAGTCATTTACTGTGTGCACTGGGCAGATTGCTGTGTTGTGGTTGGTTCCTGGAATGACAAGTACAAATACCAGATATGTGTGGCCAACTGCTAAACTGAGATATGGCCTAAGTGTGTGAGCATGCCCAGTTCAGCCTTTCCATGGCATGTTGTCTGACATATGCCTCATTTATCAAAGTGTGCGAGCATGCCCAGTGTGAGCTTTCCATATGTTGCACTCTGAAGTCCACCACATATTTGGATGTGTGTCAACTTCAACAATATCTCATGTTTATGGTTGTGTGTTGGGTGTCATGTTGTGTACTAACTGGCCAACTGCTTCATGTCTGCCACAACAGGGATTATACTGTGCCTGCAGGGATTGCATGGGATACTTTGCAGACAGTTGTCAACATACTTTCATAATGACCTAACACTGTAGTACCGTTTAGTGTACTGGTTCAGTACTTTCACTGTGGTGGACAGTATCCTGGGCTTTAGTCCTATCACTGCTTGACATCTTCATAGTGAGCACAACAGACTGTGTAGGGGCCAGTTGTGCACATATGACCGTGTTGCATTATGTTCAGATATGGGCTACCTACACCAGGCTCGTCCAACATTGGTAGTGTATTCCACAACATAGGTGGACATTGGCAAACACTAGCGATGTTCCCTAGGCCATTTCTGATGCTAGTCACAGGGTGGGTTTGTCCTTCGACACACATTGTAACTGGAGTTTGCCATGACATATGTCATGGTTAGTATACTGTGCCTCCGTCTACCTCTGACATAACAGTGATACCCAGGGTTAACCTACCATCTCCCATCCACTCATCAGGATTCCTCTTGAGGGGTGTCGATAGGTGACTCTGTGGCTAACCTGTACCGGGAGTTTACTCAAGAGTGGGGGTGCCTTCTGTGTTATGGATCATTCTGTACAGCTTGTCCTATATATGTCAGTGCTGGGGTTCAGGTCTCTCATGTGCATAGCTCACTGCCATTCAGATTGTACAAGGTGCAGCATGTTCATTGATTCCAGCTTGGACATGGCTTCATACATCAGGCACAGCTTGCCTCTGGCTGGGCAGTATGGCAGTGTGTGGAGCTGCAGTTTGTTTACTCAGGCAACACATGGCATCTGTTCATGCTCTTTGCTACTCCTGGTGGGGTACTGTTGTGGACTTTACAGTTGATGGAGGTGTCTGCTGAGGTATATCCCACAGGGGCTATTGTAGTAAATTGTGACACTGATGAAGGATGACTGCAGAGCCACAGTGACTTCCCCTTATCTACATCTGACAACCTTCATGATTGGGTGGGTATATGGTATGTTTCTGCGAACACTACAGCCACATGTTTGTCCAGTGCAGGATATCTATCACCTTGTGTCCCCAGGTCTCTCATTACATGTTAGGTACGTAATGGGTTAACACCTGTGTGGTAATTTGTGGGCACTTACTGTATATCCACGGTGGTTGTCTATACACAGTTCTGCAATTAGCTTGCTGACATGGCTATGGCTCCAGTTGTCTGTTTCTAGGTGGCCCTTTTGTGGGTTGCTTGTGTCAGCTGGGGGTCGGATATGGTGGGCTGTTTGTACTCCTCTGCATACATGTTCAGTCACAGTCCTTCCATGTTGGCCTATACCTATGGGACATATATACGGAACGGGGGGGGTCCCAGGACCAAGCCTTGTGGGATGCCACTCATATCTGCTTTGTAGTCTGACATGGATGCAGCATATCTGACCATGTCAGTTCTGTCCTTGGTCTGGTTTGCAACCCCTCTACTGACATAGGGGTATATATTTAAGCTGGTGAACATATCCATACTGAACTCATAGGGTATTGTCTGAAAGCATATGCACGGTCCAGCTACGCTGTGTGGACCACATTGCCCTCATCAATGACCTTAATGACTGTTTCAAATGGGTCAAACATGTTTAGGGGCAGGATCTGCAGTTACGACAGCCACACTGTGTAGGGTCCGGTATCAGTAGGTCCACGATAGCTTTATGTCTGCGGTACATACTGATCCTTTCCATAGCTGTGCAGACCAAGCTTGTCAGGATCCTGGGGTGGTAGTTTGCAGTATCCATTCATGCAACACCTTTGTTGTGAAGGACCACTGTTGTTGTACACTGCTCTTTGGGTACATATCCTGTGGTAAGGCTGACATTGGGCAGTAGTGTGATTGGGCATTCCATTATTCTTGGAGTCCATGTTGGCCTCAGCCCAGGACACCATCACATACCTTTGCTGCTGTGTGTTTTGCTTTGCAGATGATGGCTGTTACCTCAGCATCTGCAATGTCAGGGGACCATCAGTCTGCTGGGATAGATATTTTGCATTCTGGGGGGGGGGTTTGCACTGCACCTGTCAGGTTGAATGTTGGCAATATGTGTGTGCATTTGGTATGTTGTTTGTAATATCTGTGTGATTCGGAGCATATCTGTGGATTCCCAACATGGTTCCTACCATCAGTTAAGTAAGCCTTGTGATTATCCTTAGTGTCCTGTACAATTTGTATCTTCATAGGTTCATGGGTTCATACTAGGCTATCCACCCTAGGGCATTAGTAAGCCAAGCCAGAGTGTGTGTGTCTTTCGCCGCCCCTTGCTATGTGACTATTATGGCCATTTATGATTTTCTTTACTGTGCCTCTGTCTGGTCGTGACACAGTGAAGACCCCAGTGTACATGTACGATCATCCATCCACTTGGCAATATTCCTGTTGAGGGGTGTCAGTGAGGGGCTCTGCCTAACATGGATTGGGATCCTGTTTCTGGGTGTGGGGAGCCTCTGGGTTATGTATCTGTCCCTCCAGCACATCCTATTTCATTATGTGTTGAGGCTGACATCTGTCACTCTCACAGCTCTAATGGCTTTGATTTCCTGTGGTGGAGCATGTCCATTACTCCTGTGTTGGACATGGCCTTGTACAATAGACATACAATGCCTCTGTGTAGGCAGTCTGTGACTGCATTCAGCTGGGATGTCTACAGCCAGGCAGCATATGACATATATTTGACACCCTTTATCCTCTTGGTGGGGTACCTTTGAGGTCTTCCGAACCGCTGCAGGTGTCATGTACTGTACATCCCATATGAGTCATTGTACTAGATTATGGGTCTGATAAGGGAACAGTACAGGGGCACAGTGACCTCTGTTGATGTAGATGTGAATCCTTTCATGATACGGTGTCCAATATCGACAATCTTCCTAGCCACATTGGCATTGTGAGTGTCACATGACAGATTACTGTCGACTTGTGTCTCTAGGTCCCTGATTACCCCTTGCATACATAATGGTTTACCACCTATGTGGTAATTTGTGAGTACCTTGTCTGGTATTTGGTGGGACATTCATACTGCCCAGTGTCTTCAGGATGTCTGGGTGGAGTTCTTGTGTGTGAGAGTGTGGTCTGTCGCATGCTACATGATATGTGGTATAACCTGGTAGTGCTGGTGTGCTATCAGTAGGCTTGCAGCAGACTTCTGTCACTGCACAGACATCGATGTTCTCCATACTGGGAAGTGCCTCAGGGGCATGCATATTGCAGTTTACACATCTGGCATTGGTCAGCATTACCCTTATGTTTCTTACCACTTATGTTTTCTATGGTGGTGGGTAGTTTTTTTGGCCTTGCCTACATACGGCTCTATAGAGGTGGCAAAGGCCTTATCCAGTATCCAGACACCCAGGGGTAACAGGTTCAAGCCATCCCTGGAACAGCAGCATGGCTTGTCATGCATGACATCTCAAGCAGACAGACATTAGACCCTCTTGGACTGACAGCTGTAACTGTGCCACCTGTTAAAGCTGATCATTCTGTGTTTGTACTGTGGCATCATTCTTGGTGAGGGTTGGATGCTGCAAACGGCCAGTGTCATACCGGCCTGGGGTACATACTCAGAGAGCTCATCCATGTCTTTTTTCATGTAGTCCAGGGAGGTACATCTCAGGTCATTCACACCAGCATGGACAATGAGAGCATCATATTTCTGCTTGCTGTGGGGTGACCTGCGTACTTGTGTTATGTGGCATATTGTGGCAGCCTACAGGCAGCTTACTGTACCCTTTCCCTTGTTCAGTCTGGTGAGTGGGACAGCAGTGTGTCTGCCTATACAGACACCTATTACAACTGTATCAGGCATGTTGTTTCTCCTTCTGGCCTGTGACTGTTTGGCACACCAGCTTTGTGTACTATGTGTTGCATGTGCTATGTTTGGAGGTTGTGGTTGCCTGGGATCTGCTTTGGAGGCTTCTGTTGGTGTGGTGTGTTTGTAATTAGGGCCTCCGGGAATGTTTTTCTGTGTTTATGTGTTTGGTTTACAGTTGTGATAGGTCTATGTGGGACTGGGTTTGTGGTGTATGTGGTTACCTTCTCCTCCTGACTAGTTTTGACAGTACTGAGTTGGGGAGCTCAGCCTCCGGTTTGGATACATGGTTGCATCTCTCACATATATTTGTATGTATTGGGGGGAGTTGTGGGTTGTCTGTGTACTTGGGGCAGGTGTCACATTGCCTCTGGATTCACAGATTCTACTTGTTGTGGCTGGCCTTAGTGGATTGTATGTGTGGACATATTTTATTGCCATACTACTGATCAGTGATTACTTCCCTTTTTATGTTTGCTCTATCATGTAGTAGCTTCCTCATTCTCTTGCATGGTTTGGTAATGGCTGGAGTCCAGCATGCCAGATGCCTGCGTGTATGGCATTGTGTCTTGTTGTTATTTGTGATTGCATACTCCAAGCATTCCTGGCTGTGTTCATGGAATGCTTGTATAACATGTTCTGCGGTGTGTCCCATATTCTGCACTTGCATAGGGCCTTTTGTGGATTCCACATCGGTTTGGAGGGGTGCAACCTATGCTTTACACATGTTTTTCACTGTGGTTTTCTGGACAGGGACTGTGGTCAGGATGTGTATATCCAGTGTGATTACTCTATGGTCTGGTCTTACCAGTGAGGGATACACTTCTCATCTTGCCATCCAGTAAACATGTTGCTGATTATCACATCCAGTATGCTTACCCCTCTTGTGGGAGTGGTACGTTGTTCCTGGGCATTTTGGTTTATGGATTCTGGGAACTTTTCTCCTACTGTGTTGGTGCTAGTATAATGCTCCCAGTGTATGTCTGGGTATTTTCAGTCAAGCAATATAATGTGGTTTGGGGGGCTTGATATATTCATGTATTCCAACATAGGCCAGGTGCAGTTCCTGGTATTAGGACAGTAGTCTGCAGCAGGCTATATACTGGGAGGCGGTTTTAGCCATTGGTATTTGACCATGGCTAATCCATGCTGCTTCTTGTTGTGGTACCAACATGGGGGTGTGGTTATCCTTGACATTTATTGGTAGTCACCCTCCTTTTTTAGCTTGTTCCATGTTTTGCGGCTGCACAGCACAGTACGAGGTGTGACCTGGTAGTGTTAGGGTGCTGATGTGAGCCTTGACTCAGTTTTCTATTACAGGACTGATATCTACATTCTCCATACTGTGTGCGTTTACACTGCACACATCTTGCTGTTTAGACTTCTGGCATTGGGTAGCATTACATCTAGGTTCCTATCCCTTGTGGTACCTATGAAGGTGGGTTTGTGTTTTGAGACTTACCTATTCAGGGCATGCTGTGGGTACTGACAGCCTTTGCCAGTATCCATGGGGCCTGGACTGATAGGTGCACGTCACCCGTAACAGGTGGTGCATCATGTCATGCTCCGCATGTCTTCCCAGGCTGGAACACATTGGCTCCCCTTTGACTAACTGCATTACTTCAGCCAGTTATTGCAATCGATCATCCCATCGTCATTTTGTGGCTTCATGCTTGGTGAGGGTGGATGTTAGTCAGGGTCCTCAGGTGTGCATATAGTACATGGTGTTACATTACTTAACACATGGCATTCATGCCTCAGGTGGTGCTGCAGGGCTGCCTCTGTCGGATGTGCATATTACACTCACTGTACATGTTTGGAGCAGGTCATGTCATTTTAGGCATCCCTGTTATTATTTGAGTGAGTCAGAGGGGGTATCATTCCCAGGGTTCCTACTGAGCCAGTGTTATGTGCTATGCGTTGCCTCTTTGCCAAAGCCAGGGCATACTGGGCACGCCTCCTTCTGCCTACTGGGGCAGGCTCAGGTTGTTCCTCCTCCAAGTCACGCTCTGCCTGTGATGGCCTTGGCAATGGTGGGGGGCTGTTTGGCCCAGCCCTATGCTGGTCCTGCTGCAGCTGTTTTTGCAAGATCATTTTATGCAGCATAGCACATACCATGACAATTTGGGTACATGTAGTTGGTGAGTACTGCAAGGCACCACCAGATGTGTCCAGACACCTGAACCGTGACTTGAGCAGCCCAAACACACGCTCTATTACATTACGTGTTTGTGCGTGTGCCTCATTATGGCGTTCCTGTTCAGGTGTGTGTGCATTTCTGATGGGTGTCATCAGCCACAACTCCAGTGCATAACCTGCATCCCCCACTAGGTGCCCGTGTGGGATGTCCCCATTGTCAAATGTCTGGTACAGCTGCGTCAAATGCCAGATGTGGGAATCATGGTAGCTCCCAGGGCAGCCAGCACACACATTCATTATTATGCCCTGGGCATCACACACGACCTGGCAGTTGATGGAGGGGAAGCCCTTGCGGTTAATGTAGGCCCTACCCCGCTCACCGGCTGGTGCTTTGATGCGTAAGTGCGTGCAGTCCATTGCACCCACTACCTCAGGGTATTCCGCTATTTGCTGGAAGAGACGCATATTGCTGGCCAATACCTCACGGGCATTGGGGAAATATACATGATCACTGACATGTGCTGACATGGCATCCAGGAACTGGTGCAGTACCCTGGAGGCTGATGCCTGTGATATCCCCATCGTATCACCAGTTGGTCTTTGGAAGGTACCTGTTGCTAGTATAGGCCAACACATACCTTGGTTTCCACTGGGATGGGTTCCCCTCTGTTGGTTCTGTGTGAGGCATGGCCTGCACAGCTCAACTATTTGCTGCAGGAGCTCTCTGTCCACTCTATAGCGCTGTACTATCTCCAGCTCATGTAACCCGTGGTAGGTGACCCTGGGCCTGTACACTCTTTTCCGTCTCCTCACTGTGGGTTGTCTGGCACCATCTGCATTGACACCACCCTAAGCAAGTCACCTATGTCTCATTATGACAGCTATGGCAGCCCCTAACATTTCTGCTCTGAGTTCAGCTTTTTCAGTTTTCACTTCTAATAGCTTACTCCTGTCTTGCAGTGTCTCTTGAGAGAAACATCCTGCACTGCTGTTTGCAGAGTTTTAAGTGCTGGGCTGGGCTACTATTCTGCCTGTGTAATTGCCTGCTTCTAATTGTTTTCACCTGCTAGCTCCAGCAGTATTCCCTGCTAGCTTCCTACTAATTCTGTTGCTTCCATTTTCCTTTCTGTTTCCTCAGGGGGGAGCAGCGTGCATACCAGCAGAAACACGCTCACAGTGGCTTACACGCGTGCACACATGCTTACACAGTTCAGGATCTGCCTATTCGGGTTAAAACGCTCGCACAACAGCGCAAACAGTGTTAAACATCTACCAACACACTCCCACATGCTCAGTCTGCCCTACACGCTCGCACACCAGCGCAAACAGTGTTAAACATCTACCACCACGCTCCCACATGCTCAGTCTGCCTTACACGTGCACACACTGCCCTACTCGCGCTTCATGGCGTGCACGCATGCGCATGCACGCCCAGCAAACTTTGGTGTAGGTAACAGTGTACACCTTCCATTTCTTGACTTTCCCATGCTTATCTTGTGGCACTCCTCTTTCCCTGATCTGTGTCTGTCATCTGTCATGTTACACTGACCTCCAATGAACTGCATTTCTTTCTACCATTCCCCCCTGTGATGTCACCTATCTCCTACTCTATTCCTCCCCCTTATGTATCTCTTACACTACTCAGACTGTGCTCATTTGCTATGTGACTGTGGGATTCAGTATCCTAACCCTCATTTACATGAGATTGCCTACTAATGCTTAGTTACGTGTCTTAGACTCAGCTTCCCCCCTTAGCAACCACTACACGGTGGCCATGTTGTTTTTGGTCTGCTGGTCCCTGCATTGTCATTCCATGTATTGCATAAAACCCACATTTGTGGGTTTATTACCTTCATTTTTATGTTTTATACAGTGCAACCCGTTTGCGCGGGGCTGCGCTGCGTTTAAACATTGGCGATCGCCGAAAAAAAAATTATATTTTTATAATTTTTGCATCGGGTTACCTTGCCAATGGCCACATATTTGGCCATTGGCATGCTGCCTGACACATATGCACCCTTTATTTGGAGCTGACATGGCTCCATTGTGATTTTTTCAGAAACGTACTCAGTTGTCAACTGAGTATATTTCTGCAGCTAAAACGTCTCTTACACGGGCTGGTTTCTGCTTCGTGGATTGCTAATATACCTCATTTGCATACCTTTCGGCTGCAAGTGAGGTATTTAGCATATCCACGCCCAGTCCGTGTAAGAGACGTTTTAGCTGGTCTCTTACACGGAGTTTAGGGCTGTTCCTGGATCACGAGGCTTGCATGGAGTGTTACACGTCTCTTACACTCCGTGCAAGCCTTCGTGAATCCTGCCCATTGTGTCTCCTTGCTGCATTGAAAACTGAAAGATTAAATTTTTTTATGGCATAGCCATAAAAGTAATTTAATTTCAGTTATTTTTCTGAAGTTTTGCAGGACTGAAGTTAATCTCCTGTGTTCCAATTTCCACTGTTAAAATATATAATTAAAACAGTTACAATTGTGCATGTACATTTCTGTTCTATCCCAGTAGGGCACACTGTGGATACATTTCAAGACTTCGCAAAAACCTTTTTCATCACACATGTATGCACAGACCACTTTGAGATACACATGACATACAGTTCTAATATATTTGTAACACAAGCATCTTATATAGATCATGCTGGTAGTCACAGATTGTACATGTAATTATTTACAAAATTCCAGATAGCTGTGCTGGTAGTATCTCCCTTTGTCACAGTAAGCATTTTTGGATTTAATTATACACAAAGTAGTTTTGTTTCAAGCTACAAAAATATATGTATATAAGAGTATATATATATATATATATATATATATATATATATATATATATATATATATATATATATATATATAAGTTCTCTAAGTACAAAGAAACACACAGGTGAGTTCAAACAAGGGAATGATGAGCAAACTAAATGGTCTGCACCAATAATATGAAGGAATGACCTCCCCATCTATTAACTACCTATCTATCTTTCCATCTGTCTATCATCTTTCTATCTATCTGTGCAAGCTGTTAGGAGGCATGGCTGGCAGTTCCTAGTGTGACACAAGTACAGAACCAGCATTTATTTAAGAAACCGATATAGTGGCTGTTTGAATGAATGGCAGTACTGCACCTGGACAGTCATGTAGCTTAAATGTGCTAATAACTGTAGCAAGAATCTTGCATACATTTTTTGGTACAGTTCTTCTACTCAGAGTTTTATTTTTATTATTTTTGGTCTGGCAGGGAATTCCAGTCTAAGCTACTAATTATGAGACTAATGTGCTGGTATTAAATCTCTTGAACTTTCTGGAGGAAGAATATTGCTGTGTATTCTGGATTTTGCTCAGATGCCAAAAAGCAAATGTAGACAGGTAGCTACTAATGGAATCTATGAGAATGTCAAATGATGCAATATGTACTGCAATATTATCAAGTACAAATAATGGGATTCAGTCAGAATGTACTCTCTGCCATTGGCATTGCCTGTTCTGATAGTCAACATAGCTTTCTATGTCCCTACAAAATGTAGTGGAATCTGAAAATCATCTAAGGAGAGAAGAGCTTCCAATCAGTGCTGAAGTATCTGATTATAATTAGTTAATTTTTAATGTTAGATGTAAACCACTGCAATGATTCTCCTTGCATCACCTTATTAATATGATAACCCTAATCTTAACTCTGTGTCAAACATCAACCGTAAACCTTACCTTAAGAAAAAAATATGTCTGTAGCACTACCAGGACAAAAGATACCAAGACACATGTGACATACAGCAGCACACATGCACATCACAAAAATCTGTCCCCTTCTCTAGCCTTTATTGTAACTTTAACCTGCAAACATTCACTTGCACATGCACTCCCATCCCTAATGTCAAAATTTATCTTAACCGTGTAACCCCTGGTACTCCATCTTCCTCCTTTCAACATCTCCAGCACTCAAGAATGAGTGCTTTCCAAAAAGTTTCCAAGCATTTCACTCAAAGGATAAGCTGACAATTCAGCAGAGTGCAGTTTAGCAAAATACATATCAAGGATGTCAGATCATAGCCAAGTTATCTTCACAGCTAAAATATCAGTGTTCTAGTGAGAGGTCCAACCCTGAAGCATGGAAAACTTGTTTTGGATGCTGTGAACATTAAAGCATGCTAACTTTATACCATTGGATGTGTTCCAGTAGTTTTAGGCCTTGGTTTGGGGATTTATGCCACTTGGCATGAGGTGGTGGGATAGGTATATGCTTTTTTAAAGAATTTATACCAGGGATACACATAGGAATGCATATTAATTGTAATAATTATAATTAAGTCTATTACAAATGGAGAATGTCTGTTATGCAGGTTGTATGATATAGTTTCATGGTTAAAGTGAGAACATTTTATAATAGTTAATAGAAGAAATCCCCCTTCTTTGAGATGCATGTTTTAAGAGTTCAGTAATAGACAGGAAGTAGTGTAAAGTAGCCAGATAGAGGTTATCAGTAACAGGATTAATTGTGGAAGTTGTAACAATTTCTCGTAAGTAGATGAGAAAATGACTGCTGATTATATGGGAGTGGTTGCAGTTGTGAAAGGACAAAGCAGTGTCTCAACTATAGATTCTGCTTTAAACTTAGTTTAGAAGATTAGAGTTAACTTATGGAGGCACATTTAGTACAGGAGGGTTTATTACAATGGTAATGCAACCAGAGGAGTAGCAGCCACTCTCAGTGAAAGACTACTTCTACAGATAGTTGCTCATGCAGAAAATGTCCTGATGCTTGCAATGACTATCTGAACAGCATAGAAAGACAGCCCCAACCCTGTAGCTTATCTTGTTTCAGGCTGTTAAAAGACTGGTTTCCCTCAATGGAGGAGGGCTTGGGCAAATTGCTCACTCTGTAAGATTTATTATTTAAGAATCTAAAAATCTCCCTTTGCTCCTGGGATCAAATAAGATCCTTGTTCTAAGGCCAAGCCTGCATCAAGGAATTAATTCCACCTACAGCTACTGAAGAACAGGATAGAGACCAAGTGGACAGTTGCAGTAAGAGATCATAGTCTGTGTAGCTTGAAAGGAAGGAAGAGGACTTTATCTGGAGTAAGAAATAATCCAGCCAAAAAATGTATTTGAGAAGGGAAGGGTAAATTTACATTTGGTGTTGAGTTTGAGTTCTCTAAGATTAGGATTAAGCACTTACATTAAACTAATGACTTAGCCTGACGTTCACATAAGTCTGACTATATTTTGCAGTGAACATGTTAATACTTCTGTTTTTGTGATTGCTTAAAGGGGATTCAATTTACTTGTCTGAGCTTTTCAATTTACTCCTGTAACCAGTACATGGAGACAAAAATTTTAACTGCAAATTAGGACCACTTCACTCACCTTGATCATTCATTACTCACTTAATACTCACTTTCAGATCCTGTTTAAGCAATAATCCATGACTGGCTGCAGGTAATGCTGGATTTACCCATGGTTGGTGTGGTTTGATCATGGGGGTGAAGTCTGAGTGATCAAACAAAGGTAAATACAGCATTACCCACACCCAGTTGTGGGTTATTGCTATTACACAATGACATGATTAAAGAAAGAAATTGCTTACCTTTCTCAAATAATGTCTTTGTATAATGACACTGTAGTGTTCCACCACTTTATTTACCCATTCTCCTGCACTTTCTGATGTACTGCACATGCGTACAGGACTTACATTGCTACATGTACACAGTATGTCAGTGCTGTTCAATTGAAGCAATGGAGAAAATAGAATGTCCATTGCTTTTTTTCCCTTTAGTATGAGTCAGAAATGTGGATATTCTTTGAAAATCTGGACAGTTCAGAGGCACAGCTGTCTGTCGAGATTATGCAGAAATACAAGGAAAATCAGGTATGTTTCCTTAGTTTTGCAGAATGTACCTGATTTTTCTTGTATTTGGTCTGCTATTGTATCATATATCAAAAGAAAAGTCTGTCCACTCAATGGTACTTCAGTGGACAGACTTTTTTCTATTAGTATATGTTCGATTAATAATGAGAATGTTGTTTGGGCTAACCAATCATTGTGCGGGTTTTTTAATAATAATTAGAAGTCATTGTATAATAACCAATTGCTTTTTCTTTTCCTATTCAGTCCCAATGAAGTACTGCTGTATGCCTGCCACATGTATTATCAAACTTTTTACAGATTTTGACTGTGCAGTCTCTTCAGGAAGACTATTGTAATCACCTGACATCTTTACTGTGGAAAACTTCTCCTTAAATTTTTTCTAAAACAGATAATATGAATGCTCAGACTGAGCCACCTTGTTCTAATGCATATAGATTTTTTTTTAAATATGGTAGTCATTTGAATTCTGTGGGCTCAACTGAGGTACTTATTTTTGTGTGTGTCATAATCTACCATGACTCCTTCTTCAATATTTTGCATGTTAATCTCTTCCGTTTATGGCTTCAGGGGAAGACTGTGCAACATTTTTTGTTGCCATGCTCTGAACTGCCTCTGCCGCCTATATTTTTGTGAAAGTAAAGTCTTCATAACTGCATGTGAAACAGTATATTTGGGTTTACCAACTCTTTGTATAGGATAAATAATTACTTCTTTCCTACAGGAGCTGCCTCTTTTAGTGAACTCAGTATCCCACATACCGGCTTTGCTATTTTGTTACATTACTTATTTATTTAAATTTTTGGGATCATTTGTTATGGCTGCTCCAAGGGTCTTCCCTCTTTGTTATTTTTACAATACTGGTGCAACTCTTGGGTGCCTGGCTTATCTTTGACAGACTGAAGACTGACTCTCTTGTGAGTGATCATTGGTATGTGAATGATATTTTCCCCTAAAACACTGAGGATGTAATGTGGCAGGCACTTCTTTTCCCAAAATGATGCCACCTCAGAGTTGATGTGTGTGTGTGTGTGTGTGTGTGTGTGTGTGTGTGTGTGTGTGTAAGTGTATCTACTTCACAAGCTCACAGTTTCAAAAATTCTAACTGCAAATGGTTGAGACCATAAGATCAAAGTTTTGAAACTTTGAAATTGTGAGAAAAAAAAAACAAAAACAAACAAAAAAATGTTATATTTTTGCGGGGGGGGGGGCAAGCCACCCTGAGCCCCCACACCCGCTCATAAATAAAAGTACCTACTCTGAGATTGCACTAAAGTGAGGAAAATGGTAAATTTCCCGTTCTGCACTGCACAGCAATTGCTATTCAAAATGTTTGAAGTTTCAAAACTTCGATTTGGTCTCGGCCATTTGCAGTTCGAAGGTTTGAAACTTTGAGCTTGTGAAGGGAATCTATATCTATCTATCAATATATATATATATATATATATATATATATATATATATATATATATATATATCTATGGGCCTACTTCAAAGGATCGAAATTTCAGAACATCGAACCTCTGATCATCGAAGACCAAAGAATCAAAGTTCTGCTTGCCCCCACCCCCCCTGCAAAAACATGAAATAAGAAGTTTTCACATTGCAAACCAAGGAAGCACCAACTAGGTAACCACAAAAAATGGCACAGATGGTGAAATTATGCTCC
This sequence comes from Protopterus annectens, assembly GCF_019279795.1. NCBI lineage: Eukaryota > Metazoa > Chordata > Ceratodontiformes > Protopteridae > Protopterus > Protopterus annectens. Next base: position 1,382,802,164 of record NC_056743.1, read on the forward strand.
AAACAAGAGCTTTAATAAAAGAGTAGCACTTTTGTTAAGTAAAATATAAAGCTTCATCAGATCAACAACAAAATTCCCATAATCCCAATTTATCTAGAACAAAATAATCGGGTCTATATTATAACCCCGAAAGCCCGTTTCACCGAATATGTTAATATCGACACATATTGCGCGAACTGCGAATACACCGAATGCCCTAAACCGTGAAATTCAAAATCTCCAATCAGCATAGTTGGCCCTTCTGTGGTATAGCTCCGTAGGGTAAGAGTGCAATAGTTACAGAGCTTAGGGTTAGGGTGCAGGTTAAGGTAAGTGCATAGATAGTAATGTATGTAAGGTTTAGTGTAGGGTTAGAAGTAGGGTTTCAGTTAGTGCATGTATGTGGTTTATTTATTTTATTTGGGTGGGTAGTATGTAGCGAGCGTTGGGGCTGGCCAACTATGCCGGTTCGAGATTTTGAATTTCACGGTTTAGGGCATTCAGTGTATTTGCGATTCACGCAATATGTATCGAAATTTACGTATTCACTGAAACAGTCTTTTGCGGTTATGATACAGACCCAAATAATCACATGGCCACTTCCAATTAAAATTTTAAAGGAATAGTAAAAGCAGGCATATGACAAAGTTGTCCCAAGAAAACTCCAAATACAACATACATATAAAATATCTACAGAAATCTAAATGCATGCATTAAAATTCACAAAATGTATTTGATTAAATATAAATAAATAGTATAATAATTCATGTATCTAAATTAATAACATTAAATTAATTTATCTTATCTACACTGTGCCTTAAGTTTTAAAACACAGCCTATAGATGCCAATTAATTTAGTCCAGGGTAACCTACAGCAGCCAAATGTAAAATCCAATATAATTCCTTCTTTTCCAATAACAATTGCCATGGACCCCCCCCTCTCATTTAACAATACTTGTTCAATAATTATAAATTTGAAATGATGCTCGGGAAATTCAAGTAAATGTCTGTAAAGTGCATAAGTGGTTTTCTTAACTTTAATGTCATAAATATGTTCATAAATACGGCACTTCAGTTTATGTTCTGTTTTCCCTATATAGAAGGCATGACAAAGTTGACATAGGGCCCCATACACTACCCTCATACTGTTGCAGTTATATGTACCCCTTATTTGGAACACATATCCATTGATGTCCCTGATATGTCCTCTCTCAGATCCATTCTGAGCGCCATAAATTCGGATGGTCTAAAGGGATGTGAACATTGTGGACGCTCATAATTCCATTACTTCCCCTTTTGCTAAATATTTGGATTTACAACTTAAACCATCATTGCAACAAGAACAACATCTGTGCATTGATTCATGGGACTTTTTGAGCAAATTTAATGATGTATGTTTTAATGCCTCATATATCTTTATTACTGTGGACGTGAAAGACTTGTTCTCTGTAATTCCTAGTACTCTAGGCCTTGAATGGTTTGAGAATTATTTATTGGACAAGGGACTTCCACAGGACAATATTAACACTTATGTTGAAATGTTGGAAATTGTTTTAAAGAATAATTTTATTTATTTTGATGCACACTTTTTCTTACAAAAAATGGGGGTTGCAATGGGGGCAGCTTGCGGCCCTCTCTTTGCAAACATAGTCATGTGTGAATGGGAGCAGAGGCTCCTATTTGTATTTCCTGGGTTTCATAATTCTGTATTGTATTTACGATACCTTGATGATTTGTTTTTTATTTGGAAAGGTGATGCGGATGCTATTTCTACCCTACTTGAATATATGAATAAGACCACTGAATTTTTGGAATTTTCACATACAGTTGGGGTTGATTATATTTCTTATCTTGATGTCTTTTTGATGAAGGAAGGGAATGACAATGCACTTTTTGGCAATGAGCTTGAGGCCATGGTACTTGCACCAGTCATTGGTCTTAGTGAAGTCTTGTTGTAGGATGTCTACATCCATATAGGAATCTATAATTGCTCCCAATTTGCAGTCATCTGCGAACTTCATCAACCAGAGTCCCTCTGTGTTGGCTTTGACTTCAGAGAAGTTGTTGCCAAACAGGAGAGGACCCAGGACCGATCCCTGTAGAACACCACTTGTAACTGATCAGTAGTCAGATTTAGAGTCCGCTACTTTTACAGTGTGGGTTCTGTCAGTGGGCCAGTTGGCTACCCATCTTGTGACATAAGGGTTTATGCCTAGTTTAGTGAGTCTATCTAGGATTTCTAAGTGAGGGATGATGTCAAAGGCCTTGGTAAGATCTAGGTAGGCTGTGTGCACTACCTTGCTCTCATCCACAACTCTGGTGACAGACTTGAGGAAGTCTATCAGGTTGAGCAGGCATGATGTGCCTTTCACAAACCCAAACTGTGTGGGGTCCAGGCTTTGGAGATTCCCTATGTCCCTGTTGATAAGGTCTATGATGATGCGCTCCATGGCCTTACATATCAGACTCATCAGGCTAATGGGACAGTAGTTCCCAGGATCTGTAGTCACTCCTCCTTTGTGGAATGGGATGACTGTAGCAGTGTGCCATTTGGCAGGAACAATGCCTGAGATAAGGCTGTGATTGAACATGGTACTCAGGTGTGGTGCCAGTTCATTTTGTAGTTCATGTAGAACACAGCCTGGGATATTGTCAGGTCCCATGGAAGCTGTATTCTTGACTTTGGACAGTGCAATTTTTACCTGTGTAGCCATGATGATAGGGACCTGGCATTCCTCAGGTATTGAGATTGGCCTTTGGGGGGTGAAAGGGGGTAAAGTTCACACTGAACCAGTCAGCCAATATGTTGGCAATATCAGTTGGCTCTGTATATGTATTGCCTTTGTGCTGTAACTCAGAGCAGATCTGAGACTTGCCATGCAGATTCTTGACAGAGCTATAGAATGCCTTGCGGTTGTCTTTAGAATCTGCAGCAATTTTGTTTTTGTAACAGGCTTTAGATGATTTGATAAGGAATCTCAGTTTTTTGCTGAGGCTAACAAGGAAGTTTTTCCAGTCTTGGGATTTCACCCTTTTCTGCAGAGTTTGTTAATGATAGGGGTCCACCAGATTGGCTTCCTATTTTTGGAGGAGAGAGTCTTGGTTCTGTTTGGTATGGCCCATTCCATGCACATGTGTATGTGCTCATACAGTGCATTGGTGTATGATTCAGCAGTCATACACCTGTTTTCCATTTGCGTGGGCATCGTGAAGTTTGCCACCTCTGTTTTTAGAAGCTCAAAGTTGGCTCTGGAGAAGTTTTTTTACAGTTGTTTCCTTTAATGGAGGTGCGGGTGGAATGTGGATAAGATAAATTCTTACTCAAGTTATGTCCCCTTTACTTTTATGATTAAACTGGTTTTACATTGCATTAACCCAAGCATCATTGTTTTGCACTGACCTCTGAGTTTAGATGCTATTAAGCATTATTTGTATTACTAGTTATCCTACGAAAACACTGCTTTTCATTAGAGTCTCAATTTACTTTATCTTCATCCGTATTGATTAGCACTTGATTTTTTGAGACTGTGTTGCAGTTGCCTGATGTTTATTTACAACCTGCTACTTCTAACATATACTGATTCTATCTGTGACAGATGCATGTATTTATATAAACTAGTCAGTAAACAGCTGTGCAGTAGTAGTAGTACATTAGCACAGCATCATAACGTTATTCCTACAGATGCTGTAAGAAAATCCTTGCCTTAGTCTATCAGGACCCCTAGTCATCCTTCTTACTTGATTAAACTCCCTTGCCAAGATATGAACACCAATCCCATACTTGCAGCCGCACCTATTGTTACAGGCAAGACTGCCCCCCCTTAATGTCCCATAAGCTTGTGGCACACTTGAGAAATGTCGTAGTAATCGGAGAGTACATGGCAAGACACAGAAACACAGGACTCAGAAGTTTGGAAAAGCTAGGGTGACAGTTATCTGTCCCTTTGATGACAGGATGAGAGCTGTTACTAGGGTCTTTAGGTCCCTGTACAGCCCTATAAGTCATTATGATCTTGCAGATGGTCATTTGGAAGTGAACAGTCTTAGATATTCCACCCTGAGTTAAATGCAGAGGGACATTTTTAAGCTTCATACTCATGTCTTTGGAGAAAGTAAGGTCCTGACTTTGAGCAACATTATACAGACACTATGAATGATGCCTAAATTCAAGGATAAACTAATATGATTCAGTAATTAACTCGTAAATCCATGTCATTCTAAGAGGGTACAGTTTGTTTTGGAATGGTTAACAGACTCCTCCTCACCTGGATTTGTCAAGTGCAGATTACACCTCTCACCCCTATGTTTTCACATTTTGGCTAAAATTCTTGATACTACCCATAGTGCCTTTTTTAGGCAACATCCACTTAATGGGTAATCTAACATAGCAAATAACAATTAGTATAACATCAAGATAGTGCTGTTGAATGTCAGACGCAAAATTACAAAACGTTTCAATGAAGAGCTTCCCTTAACCTTATAAACATTGGCCTTATAATTCCAGAAATTCAGTGTAATGATAACACTCCTTCTAGCCCACAGTGCAATGCCTGCCATTTATTTAGATACAGCAATAACCATGGGAGAGTATCCATGTTTCGTGATAATCTCATTGTCTCTCAACAAATTCCATATGATGTAAATATGGAATTGGTTGAAGTCTTATTAACACTAAATAATGTTAATTATCACAGTATAACCAACTATCAAACCCCGTCTATGACCCCTTCAAAGCATACATAACTCCTGAACCAGGCAGAAAAATTAACTATTGAATCAAATAACTTTCTCATGGGTGGCTTTGTGTACCCAACAAACATATACTATCAATAACAAATATGACCATAGATTTCTGTACATTGCAAGTATTTGTATACTTGACCTAATTATCCCCTGTTCTCTACCAGATTTGTCATTCTGCTACACCTTGTCCTCACTGATATACCCAACTGTACCCTCCCCCACTTCTTATCTAGTCCTTAGACAAGTCTGACAATCTCATTGTGACCTTCTCCCTGAAAGCCTACTTAATGGCCCCTAACCACTCATCTACTTTTAGGGATTACAAAAAAAATAATTACTAATTACCAGTCTTACTAATGACTGCAAATTGTATAGCTGCCCACCAAACATTATATCTAAGGCTATTCCTTCTCCTCTTAATTTTAATCCTTCTTAGACAGAATTATTGATGTATCTATATGCATATGATGCAAACATAACGGAAAGATTAAAATTAAACATATATGATGAAACTCCTTCATTGACAAACTGTACAACAAAATGCTTTTTTCTAAACTGTACAAAGAAATGCTTTTGGCTATCTATAAAAGATATTTATTTCATCATTAGAAAATGTATTAAGTCTCTCAAGTTTACCCTTAGGACATACAAGGGGGGACTCTCTTCTTGAAATCACTCTTGACCATGTCCTTTTGAGACTTCCCAAATAAGAAACACAAGCTCCATGGGTCCTGATAATACCCTGGATGTCTGCTAAGGAGTGTTAAGCTTCACCTAGCAACACCCTTCATCTGTTCTTCAACTTGAGTGTCTCAAATAGTTATATCCCTGAGATGTGGAATACAGCAGTTGTGGTGTGGTGTAAACCCTTGGGTCTAGATGACTGTTACTCTTAAAGGAAAACTCCACCCTAGAATTAAAAAAATCTGGTTCTTTCACTCTATCTTCATTTCCTAACCTATTTTAGCTTCTCAAAATCACTCTAAGGTCTTTATTTGTAATTTTAGTCTGTTTTCCACAACATGGCTACCAATGGGGCTTGATGTATCAATGTGATCTTGTTCTTCCTCAACCCTTTCTCTTTCTATAACACATTCAAGTCTGCTTTGTATGACTCATGCCAGACTGAAGGAAGTAACTGTGAATTTCCATGCCATTGACATATACTGGGATTTGTGTTAGTCACTGTCGTATTCTATACTTTTTGTAAAAGGATTGCTGCTTTTCTGTTTCTAATCACCCTCATTTACGATTGGCTCAGAGCCTCTATTACACTATACTTAGAAGTTATTCAGCTACAGCCAGAAAAGTAGCTAAATTTCATGCCTTTGTTCTGGGGGTTTTTTGTTGTTCAAGAGGAACTGACAGTCCCCTCCCTCACACTACTGCAGAGGTGTTAAAACTGTCACTGCACTGCCGAATCAAGTGCAAATGACAGCTCATAATGGAAAGGAAAAGACTTCCAATATAAATCTCTTCCCCTCTGCGTGCAGTAGGAAGATTTATTTATTTATTTATTTAAATAGTCTCATTATTTTTTCTGGGTGCAAGTAGCAGAAATTGCTTGATTATTTTGGTTTATTTTATTACTTGTAAAAACTGATTTACCCCTTACTATATCTACAACACAATATTACTATAACTTAGGTTTGTGTAACTATTTCTTTCTGAGGAACAGCTGTCTTGTGCTTTTTGTTCAACCACACCACATTGTGCAGAAAGCTCCACATTTGACACTGAAGTGAATCATTGTTCCACTGTTCCACTTTCAACAGTGGTGGATCCGTTTTTCATTCTCTGATTGGTGCCCAAATCATAATTATAGCCATTATTCAAAGAGACAGAGAAAGGGAGCCAATCAGAGAACGATTTTGACCATAGCAGCTGACTGGAATGCAGAGTAAAAGTCCATGGCTTCAGGGTTGTCTATAACAACACTCCCAAAGCACAGTCAACAAGAGAAAATACACTTCTGTTTCGCCCTCTCTAAATGCGGTTGTGACAAAGTGTGTTTAATATTTATATATACAATGATTAACTGCTAGTATTGCAGTTATTTACTTTCATACTGTTTTGCATCTATTTTATATTATCTCCCTCTCTTTAAATAAAGAGAGCAATTGCATTGAAAGTTAATTAGGAGAGTTATTGCTTTGGAATGGGCTTGTTTCATACTTTTGAATTCAGATCTAGCTCTAGGGCTAGGCTACATGTTGTGGGATGACCCATAATTAAATCGAAGGGGCTTGGGGAACAGAGGGAATGTAGATGGCTGTGTCTTGAGTTGCTTTTGGAAGTTGGGTGGAATAAGGTACGAGGGAGGGAATAGAATCAATGTTTGCCTGGTTATCTTGGTAGGTAGGATTTCCAGATAGTTTTAAGTTGATATTAAGTTAATATTAGCAGCAGTCAATTTGGAGTCATAAAGATGAATATTACCACAGGGGATCCACTTGTGCATGAGTTGCAAACAACAAACTTTGGCAGTTGATCAGGCATAGTGCTGCTGCAGTGATCATTACGGTCACATTGCAGATCAGTCGTCAGTGGCATCTGTCTGGAGAGCTGGTATAGCTTTCACCTGCGAACAGATGGAGAGACTGAAGCAGTAATACTGCCATGTTGGGATTGGCATACATATGCCAGGGTACACGCTCTATTGTAATGGTTAAATGCAGCATTATATTGAGAGGATTCTTAAAAATAGTTAACCATACCGATGATAAAATTGAAAATGCCACTTATCAAAGGAGAAGAACCAACAAAGCTTTAGCACGTGAGAAGAAAGTCTTAAACATTTGTATGACAAATTAAAAATATGCAATATATTTTAGTAAATATCCAGAGAAATACCATAAGGTGCATATGCAATGGTGATCTGGGGATGCAATATGGTTAAGCAGCCCTGGTTGTGGGTTAAAAATATTGACTTACCAAACATACCTCTCAAACTCCTAGAGTAAGACAAGTGGAGAAAGCCAGTAGCCAAACATAATGTGGGAATACAGCCACATAAATAGGGACAATTTTAGATATTGCTCTTATAAACTTAGAAAGTTGATAGAATAACATGTTTTGTGTTGCCATACATGTTCTGAAGGATATGATGTCTGAAACTCAAATTTCTGTCATCTTATTATTTCATTCCTCTGTGATTTTCCAGAAAACTACATATTTTATGAGGAACAGAACAAAAATATGAAGCAAAAATGTGGGCAGTCTGCAAAATTCTGGGCAGTTGAGAGGTATGTGTGTGTGTTTGTGTACATTTCAGTTTTTCTATATGAGTGAACCACTGTCTTTTTGCTTCTACATCTGTGTATGTAAATATGGAAATGTCTGAGTTGCTATGGTCTGTGTTCCACACTGGCCTCTTAGCAGGTTGAGACATATTTTTCTGTAATTTCCTGACATTCTAGTCATCTCCAGATTTGTTAAATTACAGCAAAACATTAATTTGGCAAACATGACTCCATGATAGTCGCACAGTAAATGAATGTACTGAAAATTATCTCTATCGCACAGGCCATGCAGTGCACTGATTTTTTTTTGTCAGGGGAGGGGAGTGAGTACTGAACATTTTAGGAAATTCTATATCACTTGCATTAGTTATATAACTAATGCATTCGTTTTGAACTTACTGTGTTGTTCTCAAATTCAAAGGCAGACTATTAAGCAATTCTCTATTCCTTGCCCTAGCGTCAGTAATTTCTCTTTGAGGCACTCTTGTCTTTGTGCATTTTTCAGTTATAATGTTATTCCGCTCATCTACTGATTTGTTAATGTGCAAAAGAAACACTATTCTGCAAAACTGAGTCCTTCATAATGTCACATTACTACCTATGCTATGGTCTCTCCAAAACTAAGAAAGAAATGTGTGCAATTTGCAGGAAACAGTACTTGGGAGGGTTACAACCTTTCGTAAATCGAGGAGTGCAGCATCACATTCCAGTTGTACTAACTAAACTTGTGATGTCAAGCAGTAAGCACAGAGGACCAAACTTCTAGTTACAGTATCAGTACAGAATGTCAGTTTTTCTTCCATAAATTTCCTGTCTAACTTTGTGCAAGTCACTTTACCAGGCCGTGCTGTGTGGCATTTGGGAGTATTGCACATCTTACACAAAGTTCTCCTGAATAATGCAGGCAGACATCCACACTCACAATTCAGAAAACACACAAAGACAAGAGTGCCTCAAAGAGAAATTACTGACGCTAGGACAAGGAATAAAGAATTGCTTAATAGTCTGCCATCAAATTTAAGAACAGCACAGTAAGTTCAAAAATAATTCATTAGTTATATAACTAATGCAAGTGATCTAGAATTTCCTAGTGGTAGTATTCTTTAGGTTATATTCCTTAACCTGTATTTTATAAGTCACAGTAAGCACAGTAACTATTAAGTTTGCAATATTTTCGAAACAGCTTACAATATCTCAGCAACCACTTGTTATTCCAGCTGAGAGCATATGAGGTCAAGCAATTTTTTTCTGTGCTACTTGGTTGCTGAGATATTTAGAGACATATGAAATGTATGAGAATATAAATCAATATTTTATGAACAACAATTAATATCTATTTATCTGCACTAGACAGAAGTCCAATATCAATGCAGTTGTATTTGTCATTGTAATACTTTGCATGTAGCATGGTTTTGGAATTATTAATGTGAATATGAACAAACAATATTTGATGCCTAGAGGCATGAGTAGGATGTAACTGCAGAAACACCTGGAGGAGTCACTAGGGTGTAATGAGTTATTAAAGATGCATTCCAGTGGCTTTTTGTTCCCCTGTTCTTTGTGCCTGGCCCACTCCCACTGAGACATTAAGCTAAAGTTTCTGAAAGTCTAACCTACCTGGGGTCATTGACTTGTAACTCAGCATCATAGGACTAGAGCTCCAATATTCTTTATTTTATTAGCTTATTACAGCTTGATTTTTTTCCAGCCCTCCCACCATTTCCTGTTGTGGTTTAAAAGGCTGTGTCTGTCCTCCACCGCTTAGGGTAATCTGATTTCCAAAGTCACTCTCTACCCTTTCTCATTACTATTGTCTGTTGTATAAACTATTCAAGTACTTTTCCCACCCATTGTTTTCCATAGATGCATAATACAGAGACACCCAGTAAACCAGTATTGTTCTTGAATAAACCTCCTTTACTACATATTGTCTCCTGCTCATTTTACCAGAGCTCCCACCTGCTTGGTATCCTTGTTACACTCTGAGACAGTCCTGAATTAATCTTGCTCCATCTTTGGCACACAAAAGATTTATTTAATTATTTTGCACTTCAGTTAATTGTTTTAGAGTGATACTGCTTTAAGCTGTGGTGGTACAGCGGTAGCGTTGTTGCCTCACAGCAAGAGGTTCTCCTGTTTAATTCTCGGCTGGAGTGCCTTCTGTCTGGTGTCTGCATGTCCTCCCCGTGGTCGATTGGCCTCCAAAAGACATGCGTGAATGGGTGTGCCTTCGCTGAAGGTTAGATGTCTGGCTGGCAACTCAGCACCATAAAAATCTAGGTTATTTTATTTTTGATTTTTGCACTTTAAATCATTTTGAAGGTCCCAAATACTTGAAATCACCTAGTCCAGGTAGTTGGTTTAAGTTGTTTTGTGGCAGCATTAAACTCTCTAATAAGTTTTTTGTGTTTTTACATTAAAAGGACTGGTATAGTTTATCTAGTGGCATTAGGTGGTGGACTGGTCTATCTGCGATGGTAAACACATAAGAAAACTGTAAGTTTAGGTTTTTCATTGACCAGATGACTTAGAAGCCAGTTTCCTGTATTTTAAGTCCCTGTATAAATTTGGAGTGAATGCACACCACTGTCCATTATGCAGCAAAGCTTAGCAGTACCCTATATAGATGCAGAAACCTAGAAACCAACTTTTCCCTCTAAAACTACCTATGAAACTGTACCAGTTACTCAGTCAGTGTACAGCAGCTACTATGCACAGTGAATAACATAGGTCAGCTAGTTTGCCTGTTAGGAGATCTTGTCCTCTGAATTTAGTATTACATAGCCTAGTCTAATCTCTAGCCCCAAAAACACCTATAGTCAGCCCAGTATTAACCGCTTGTGCATCACACCCTTGTTGCTCACCCAATAAAAGAGCTGACATCATGAAGATGCACTTTCCTTATTTCTCTACAGCCAGTTTGGTGATATGGGTATTTTGAGATAATGTAACAATTGTCTAATGTTCACTGACAGCTATTTAATCCTCAAGGAAACAGACTGAGTATGTGAGAGATGTATATACACAGTCTCTCGAGGCAAAACTCTTAAGTACAAACACTAAAAATAACAATCTGGTTATCAAAAACATACACACTACACCCATCACACATAGTATACACCCCACATGTATACCTACTTATGCTTAGGCACTTAAATGCAATTTTCCCAAATCCCAAAAACCTCCCAGATACTCCACTGCAAAAACTATTCACAATAAACCTGAAAGCACTAAACAGAAACAACTCCTAATACTGCACATACAGCCACATCCAGTGGAGCCTCAACTACGAAGCTCATAACACAAATGAATGCACTGCCCATGACTCTAGTCATAGGGGACTCCATTGGATGACATACTGACGCCCCACTTATCAGCCTGAACAAGGAGAAAAATAACGATCAGTTGGGTATCAATGCCAGGATCTGCAAAGTTATGTATGCACTCAAGTTATTGCACCTCAGCTACTAGTATGATTCAATCATTGTCCATTTCAATGTAAATGACCTGAGATGCACCTTCCTAGACTATATGAAGAGAGACATTATGGAGCTCTCAGACAGTGTGTCACTGGCTGGTATATGCCTAGCACTAAGCAGTACATTCTACCTTCACCAAGGTTGACGCCACAATACAAGCAGATCATTGACTTTAATAATTGGATTAATTGTTGGTGTCATTCTAGGAAGATACAATATTGGTCAATGTGGAAGGACGCTGCCAACAAACCATGTTGCTTTGCCAAGGATGGTCTGAACCTCTCCTCTCTAGGCTTTTGAATATTAGCTAAAACATTGTCCTCCCCTGAGAGCTTTTTTAGGCAATGCCAAATTAACAAACCTTCCAACACAGCAAAATCTAACCAAAGAAATCTAAAGGTGTTATTGCTTAATGCCAAGAGTCTAAACAAGAAGATCCACTCCCTCCAAGCTCTCTTCGCCTTGGAGAATGTGGACATCTGTGTAGTTACTGAGACACAGTTTAAAGCCACAGACAGTACTCCTACAGTGTAAGGCTTCAGTACCTTCCACACATTTACACCAACAACATTACAGAGAATAAAGGTGGAGCTGTCTTCAGTCTTCTTCAGTAATAGGCATACCTCTAGGTTGGTTAAACAAGATGCACTGGAGTTCCTCCATGTCCTGATTACCATGGACAAAGTCCTATATCATATCCTAGTAAGTTATAGGCACCCTCTATGTTCCATGAAATCCATAGTTTATATTTTTATTCCTACTGAGGGCACTCACTATTCAACCAAATATTATACTCATGGGGGACTTTAATTATCTTTCTATAAACTGGGAGTCCTATGTGACACCAAATTTGCCGGCATAGAGATTCCAACACTTTGTAAGCAGAAATATCCTGGACTATTTAGTGCGTATGTCTACTGGTGGTTACAAATATATTGGACATGGTGCTCACAAATATGGAAGCATGATGACCCCCCTCCATGCCTTGTCATCATTGGGAAGGTTAGACCACAAAACAGACTCCTTAAAAATAAGAATCAATTCTGTAATCCCATCAAACATTGTAACAGTTAGAAACTACTCCAAGGTAAACTACCCTTCAATAAGTGATAACCTGTCAAGATTTTAGGTCCTTCTAAACCCAGAAAACACAGCAGCTTATTCAGAATTATTCACAGAAGCTTGGTACAGCCATGTCAATGAATGCATAGAGGCTGAAGTAAGCCCCAAACTAATTCAAAAACATCCCTGGTGAAATCCTAAATTAAACAGGTTGTACAACAAAAGAAAAACGTCATAGCTAAAATTAGGAAGTGTGACAGAAAAAAGTTAAAAACTATCTCATCAAACTGAATAGGCAACTTAGAGAAGTAATTAAGTCCAACAAAGCAAATTTTGAAGTAAAGATAGCTTCCCAGACCAAGAACAACCATAAGACCTTATTTAGCTATGTCTGAAACCTGAATGACAGATCACAACACTGTGCCAAACTTTTGGTAAATGATTCAGCATTCATGAAACTGGGAGAAATAACAAATCTTCTTGCTGACAAATCTAGTTTCAACTTTACCTCACCTCTCACCCCCACCTGCTCCTTAGGAAATACTATCAAACATAATCCTCCAACTATCAGTAGGCAATAGGTCTTAGATGAGTTTTCTAAGGCCAAAAATACAGCTTTAATGGGCCTCGATAATCTCCCAGGATGCTGCCTAAATGGACTGAAATATGACTTATCAGTGATACTGGTGACACTATTCAACCACATCCTCTGCACAGGCTTTGAGCAATGTAAATAGAAGACTATAACTGTCATCCCTCTGCACAAGGATGGACCATCAATGAATTCTAGGAACTACAGCCTCAATAATCTGACTAGTCTCATAAGCAAAGCAACGTAAAGATTTATTATGTAAATGATTAAGAATGCCACAGGCAACCTACAGACACTGGACCCAGCCCAGTCTGGTTTTATCACAACCAGATCATGCCTACTGAACCTGTTGGACTTCTTTGAAAAGGTCACCAAGGCAATGGATCAGGGCAAAATGGTACATACTGCCTACCTTGACCTAGCTAAGGCATTTGATACAATATCTCAATTTGGCATTATAAACAAATTCAAAGAATTAGGCATAAGTCCTTGTGTAACTCATTGGATAGCCAGCAGGCTCACAGACAGGACTTAATAAGTTAATATCGAAGGGACCACCTCCACAAAGAGGCCAGTCATCAGTGACATCCCCCGGGGCTCTGTGCTGGTTCTGCTTCTCTTTGGTATATATTTTGTAGAAGTCAACGCCAATGTCAAGGGTCTCTGGCTTACCTAGTTTTCAGATGATTGCAAGCTAGGAGCATTCATAGACCCCCCCCCCCAAGATACTAACATTTTACAGGAAGGTTTAACACAGACAAAGACTGGTGACAAAGCCACAGCTTAAAACTCAATACCAGGAAATGCATAATAGTACCATTTGGGAAACTAGCCACTCAAGAAATGACCTCATAGATAAAACACCATTAAAAGTACACAGACGTCAGGGAGTTGGAGAATCATGTAGGCAGTAACCTGGCTTTTGATCAACATGTGTCTAAGGCTGTAAGAAAATCATTCTATGTCACTCACCTTATAAGTAAGGGCATGGCATTTAGGTCCAGGGAAATTATTGTGCCAATGTACTCAGCCATCATTAGACTCATCACTGAGTATAACACCGATTTCTGTCTGTATCTGACCAGGGACATGCAACAACTGTAACATCCACATAGGTTCCTCATAAAAAGAAATTAGGGCTTAAACACAATGTCGTATGCAGATCACCACAAATCCCTATCTCTATAATATTTATTCCTAGCCTGCTAAGAGACAATTTATAACCATATATAAGGCATCTTTGGATGACAGTCTGATGGATGTTTTACATATATGCAAAACAAACAGTACCAAAACAACTAGATCTAAGGATTTAATCTTTGATTGCAACTTAAATAGGACATTTTGGAAGGACAGGCATATATCTCAAAGAATCCACATTCTCTGGAATAGGCTTCCAATCCATGTGAAGCAGACCCCTTCCATAACCCTATTTTAAGCATAACCTGAGCCAGTGGATGGGAAATTGGAAATTCAACCTCTGGCCTGTCATCCATGGCTCTGTAGACATAGGCAGCCATTAAATCATGCCCTAGCTAACATACACCCCTTAAAATAACTTCTAAACCATAATAACTTGTGGGATACATTTGGGGTGCATGACTAGGCTTATAAAAACCCCAATGATTGTCAACTTATTATACACCTATGAAGCTATGGACCTATAATGACTCTTATAGATGTGGTCAGCTAGAGCCTGCTTGCCACTTTACACAGTGAATTCAGGGACAGCAGAGGGGTGCAAAGCAAACATGCAGGCCCATATCCCAGAAGGCAATGGGTCAAAACCATTCTCTGCTATGCAAAGGGAAGGAAACTTCTAAGGGAGAGGGTTTGGTATAATGGTTAAAGCCTTTATCTCAGGGATACAAGGTAAATAATTTGATTCTAACCTCTGGTTATTGACTAGGCTTGTCCTAATTTTCAGACCAGAAGCCTAGTGTTTACCTATGAACCCCACCAAAATATACCAATCACATCTAAACTCATTAACTCCTACTTTACATAAATCACTAAAAAAACCCCCAAAAAACTATATATACCTGTTTAGATGAAATGAGTTTCAGTCAAATGAGTTTTCAGTGAAGTGAGCTGGCGCTATTTTGGCGCCAATTTGAGTATTTAAAGGAATGTTATTATCAAAATGGTGTTCTGAAGAAGCTCGCGTTGCGAGTGAAAGCGCTTAACCTATTAAACACATTTGTTTTTACGCTTTGCAGTTACTTTTATTAGCTGAATTTTGTTCTGTGAGAATTAGCAGCCAGCGTTTTGGTAGTTGCTGCTTACTGCTTGAAGATTTTGTGGATCCATTTCGCTACTTTCAGTTGTCGATATGTCTGTTTCTCACAGTCCTTTCAGCAGCACCCCACCTGACGATGGTAAGGAGTTATCAGACCTTCGGTCTGAGGTGTCGTCCTTGCGCAGGGAGGTTGCCAAAATCTTTGAACTGCTTAACAAAAGGGTTGATCAAAACCAAGTGATTGGAAAGCACCATGAGTCCGTGGACACTGTTTCTTTTAAGGAACGTATACTGTTTTGTAATGATTCACATTCCAATGGGGCGAACGGAGCGGTAACGGAAGAGTTACCTTCCACATCCTCGCTGGATATTCCGAATGGGCAAGGTCATTTACCAGCTGCTGGTTGTGTCATTGATTTACCAGCGAATACTGACTTAACAGACAACTTTAGGTCAGAGGTTTCGGACTTTCCATTTGACTTTTCGTTCGGCAATTTTGCCGATGAGGCCATTCGCATTGGAACAAGACCCAAAAGGTCTCAGCCTGCATGTACTTATGCTCATGTTACAAACGAGAATTCTCACTTTAAAGGTACTGTTCCGGTTATTGTTAAACAATCTAGCAATTGTACTAACCGTTCTTTTAGCTGCAATGACAAAGGGAATTCTGTTAAACAGAAAACCCTACAAGATTTTATTAAAGTTGATTGCAAATTTGACAATTTGTCAGCCGGAAAGTTACAGAACAACAGTCATGCAGTCAAAGGAACTTTGAAAGATCATATTTACCTTTTAGGTAAAAAATTGAACACTATTAATGCCATTAAGTTAGATAATGCATATCTGAACCATTGTATTACTAGCAGCATTGTTCCAATGGGGTTAAGATTTTTCAAAACCCCATTAGGCATTGAGATTAATGCTGATGTGGAGATAGAATTTAACACTTTATTTGATTCATTTGGGATTGAATTCATGAAACTTCTCATTAAACACAATGATATGAAATTATGTAGATGTATTACAGAAGTAGAGAATTTAAACAATACTATTATTCATGATTTGACATTTACACAGTGGGAGAAGCTTTATCACAAGCAATTTTCATTAGCTGAGGAGAGAGCTGAAAAGGCATTTAATCAGAAGTGTAAAAAAATTGTTAGAGATAAGGAACAGTACAGGAGACGTACTTGTTACAAATGGGCGAGTGGTAAATCTGACACTGAGGCATCAGTTCAAGCTAATAACCCAGTACATTGTAATTATTTAGACAATTCTGAGCAGGATTTTTTTCCACCCCTGATGAAAAAGAGCCAGGGAAATTGGAGAAAAGGAGGGAATTGGAGAAAGAGATAGGACATACACAACACGGTTCAGCTGAGCCGGTTGATATTCTGTCCAGTTCTAGCTATGAAAAAATTGTAGCTGTAGATGATGTTGTCAGTGAATATAAGAACTTTAGAATTTTTAATTATAGTAATGTTCAGTTAGAGACATCTCACTTTAGCCTTTTGTCTAAAGGTTTAAAGTTTATACCCACCCCCAAATTTCGAGTGGTTGACACTCTGTTAGATTTAAAAAAATATGTTAGAAAACTTAATCTAGCCATAATGTTTGATACTAAAGCTAGTTCTGAGGTAATCAGTGACTTACCCTTAAAGAAAAAAAGCACTTTTGTCCCTACAAGCAATCCTGTAGTCTCTATTTTTGAGAAAAAAGTTACTAAGGAGATCTATTTACTTAATAAGTCAGTCCATAGTAAGAAGAAATATATAGTACGTAAGGATAACTTGACTAAGGATGAAAGTAGAATAATGGGTGAACTCACACAGGACACGAGTGTCAGGATCATGAAGCCCGACAAAGGGGGTGGCATTGTTATATTCGATGCCACAGCCTATAGTGCACATATTTATAACATCCTTCATGATTCAGGCAACTACACAGTTTCCTCTGTTAATGAGCTTAATATTGCTTACAGGAGAATTGATATGTATTTAGAGGAGTATTTGTTGCAACAAAGGATTACAGAAGAACTATACAAATTTATGGTGGTAGAATTTCCAAAACTCGCCACTATTGTAGGCATCCCGAAGGTCCACAAGGACCATTTCCATCCCCCGTTTCGTCCAATAATATCGGGCAGTAAATCTAAGACTTTCCCAATAGGGACAGTAATTGATCACACCCTCAAATTTATATATGACAATATTGGTCATATGGTAAAGGACTCTTGGGAATTCCTTAGAAACTATCCAGTTACCACCACTAGTGAAAACCTAATTTTTTGTTCTATAGATGTAATAGATCTGTTCAGCTGTATACCTCTAGAAGATGGTCTGGAAGCCTTTAGCAATAGTTTACGAAAACACACTGAGCTGAGTTGGGATAGGATTTCACTATTAGTGGAACTTATGAGTATTACACTAGAAAACAACTACATATATTATGAAGGGGAGATTTTCAAGCAAACCAGAGGAGTAGCTATGGGGGCAGCTTGTGCCCCCATATTTGCGAATCTGGTTATGCTTGATTGGGAGGAGGAAAATGTGTTCAATAGCATCTATTATAAACATGTTGCATATTATTCACGTTACCTGGATGATATATACATCCTATGGACAGGTGACAGTGACATGTTTGAGTCTTTCATGGGATACCTGAACAACAGTAGCAGTTACTTGAAATTTACATCTACATACAATCACACAGGAGTGCCCTATTTAGACACCTATATCACACTTGATAATGGGGGTTTCAAATCTATAGTTTACAGAAAATCAACATTTACTAATTCATATTTGGATTACAAAAGCTACCATCCCAGTAACTTGAAGAAGAATATCTTTAAAGGGCAATGTATAAGAGCCATAAGGATGACTTCTAATTATTTTGTCATGGTGAAGGAAGTCAGTTTTATTAAATCACTTTTTTACGACAGAGGATATAATAGTAAATTATTAGAGGACACTGCTTCTTACGTTATAAGTGAGTGGGGAAAGAAATATTCACCCTTATTGGGGTCTAGTAACATCTGTTCACCAACCCCCGAATTTGAGAGCACATACGTAAGAGGGAAACATAAGTCCGCAGTTAAACTTAGACACAATTCAGGACAGGACAGGTTCAGTAGAGCCTGTATACTGGAATTTGGTCCATTTAGTCATGTTTTGAAAAATATTTTACGTAAAAATTGGTACATACTGACTACCACTCAGTCGATTGCAGACATTGTTGGATTACAACCTAACTTTGTCTACAAAATGGGGAGGAATTTAAAGTGCATCCTTGAACAGGCAAAATTCCCGAAACAGTTGTTAGCCACACATACATCGAAATGTGGCACTTGTAACCAATGTGGTTTTATTTATGAAAACAGTAGAACTATTTTGGAAAATGTAGGTCGAACTGAACTGTTTTTTTGTAAGGGAAATTGCAGGACAACTATGTTAGTGTATATTGCAGTCTGCCAGTGTTGCCATTCCTATTATATAGGAAAGACTGAACGGCAACTAAGGCAAAGAATATACACACACATGTATTGTATCAAGAAAAAGGATACCAGGAATGCCCTTTGTAGGCACATTTTGGAATCAGGTGCCAACCATATATTTAAATTTGCTATCTTAGAAGTTGTCAAGAAGAACCCCAGGGGAGGTGATTTAAAAAATTATTTGGCTTATAGAGAGCTATGGTGGCAGCTATATACTGATGCTTTAACCCCACCAGGGATTAATGACAGTATTTCATTAAAACCAGCACTTTTGTTAGATATGTGACTTTGTGAGCAGTATATTAGTATATGAATTTTTACATACAACTACTTACATATGTTTTTACTAGTTTTAACAGATATGTACTTAAATATTGTATTTTTTAAAATATGTACTTCCTGTCTGCTTTGCGCTATTTTGGCGCCAATTTGAGTATTTAAAGGAATGTTATTATCAAAATGGTGTTCTGAAGAAGCTCGCGTTGCGAGTGAAAGCGCTTAACCTATTAAACACATTTGTTTTTACGCTTTGCAGTTACTTTTATTAGCTGAATTTTGTTCTGTGAGAATTAGCAGCCAGCGTTTTGGTAGTTGCTGCTTACTGCTTGAAGATTTAGTGAAGTGAGCTTTAAGTGAATTGTGCTCAGGCAATTAATTTTTAATGAAATGAAGCTTCGATTAAATGCGTTTCAGTGAAATGTGCTTATATCAAACAAAGTAGACCCAGATATATATATATATATTCGCTAAAGAGCTTCTTCAGACCATATAGCCACAAACACATCCAACACTCCTTGTATATACATCTTCTTTCAAAATCATCAAATTACAAACAAGCATCAAGTAAGTTAAAGTTACAATGCATAAAAATCATTTTTACGATATATATATATATATATATATATATATATATATATATATATATATATATATATATATATATATAAGTCTATGTCAAGAACAAACAACTGACCAGGAAGCCAAAAACCACAACAAATGAATCCAACAATGGTAACAACCACTCCATTTTGCAGTTGTTGTAGAAAGAAACAATCCATTATTGCTAAAAACACTGTAATTCACTGTTAAGTGCTTTTGTTGAAACATCCCCAGGATTCATTAAACTCCATGCAGGAATAGTGCAGACACTGAAATTTAAAATAGATCATTTCAGTGTCTGCAGACTCTGAAATAAAAAAGAGGAAAGCAATACAGGGGGTATGTCACAGCTTGTGTGACACACCCCCTATATTGCTATAGTGCCATATGGCACTTCTGTATCCTGCAGAAGCAGGAAATGTGTGCAAATGCACACATACATACCTGTCAACCATACAGATTTTTGCAGAATGTCCAGGTTTTTGCCTCATATTTTTGGTCCACGTTTCATAAAATTATGTTTTTTTTGGCAAATTAGTGGAAAATTATTAAAGATTGAAGTTGAAAAATAATGACAGACATTTGAGTTTCAGACATTATACTCTTCAGAAAATTCATGCCAGTGCAAAGCCTATTATAAAATCAACTTTCTAAGTTGGCAAGCAATATTTAAAAATTGCCCCTATTTTTGGGCCATTGTCCCACTTTTATTCATGGCTATGTCCAGATTTCTTGTTCTAAGAGGTTGAGAGGTATGCACACATAACAGGGGATAAATCCCCCAAACATAAATAAGCACAACCACAGCCCCACAAAAACAGAAAGTCCATATAGAGCATTTCATGCATCAGCATGAAACACACACAGAATCCTGAAAGCCCAATCACTGCCATTATGTCATAAATACAGTCCCAAGTAGCTGTCAGAACACCACAATACACACCCATATAACCTAAAAAAAAATAATAATATATTCTTGTTTTAATGCCCTAAGGAATGTTTAAGTGTAGCTAAGTGGTTGTATGCATTACAGCTTAAACATCCCATAGGAGCTAAATGAAAATAGATAAGTGAGGATTTGGAGTTAGGATACTGTAGTAGTTAGAGTTCCAGCTTTGCATGCAGGTGTTCATGGTTCAAGACCTCTGAGAAGCACCTTTATTTCTCATATGAAAGTGGTGTTAAAATTATTTTAGTAAACTGAAATTATGTAGCAACTATTTTTTTCTCAACCTTGGCAGTGTAGCAGTTCCAAAGGTGAGATGTCAGTGTAGAAAAGATGTGAAACCCACATATAAACACACATGCCCCATACAGTATAGTCACACAAGAATATAACGTAATGAAAGCACATGGGGGATGTCATAGAAGGTTGTCATTGTGGCTTTTGGCTTTTCCCAGTTAAGGGTCGCCACAGCGGAACTCCAGTCCACTAATGATTGGCAGTAGATTTTTACGTACTGAGTTGCCAGCCCTGATGCACAACCTTCAAAGAAGGTACACCCATTCACGCATGTCTCCACACAGAAGATGCTCTAGCTGAGAACCAAACAGGACAACGTCATACTGTGAGGTGACAATGCTACTGCAGCACCACCACCACAGGATGTCATAGAAGGTAAACATAAAATTATAATGTGTATGTAAATATTTATTTTATATTATACAATGACTAGCCATTAACAGTCAGCTGTGGTGGTGCAGAGGTTAGTGTTGCCAACTTGTAGCAAGGGGTTCTACAGTTCAAACTTTGGCTAGGGTGTCTTCTGTGCAAAGATTGCATGCTTGTGGTTGTGTGGGTTTTTGTCAGGTGCTCTGGTTTCCTCCCACATCCCAAAGCATGCTGTAGGTGGATTGGACACTCTAAATTGTTCCTAGGTGTGACTGCATGCATGTGTGTGCCTTCTGTGGAAGTTTGGGTACTGGGCTGGCAACCTGACACTGTAAAACTTCACTGCCAATCATGATTCGACATGTGATCTGCTGTGGTGACCCTTAACAGAGTGCCCATTATAAATTTGAGAGTATACTCATGGAAAAAGGACCTGTTGCCTGGTCTTTTTCCATTTGTATATCTCCTATTTTTTTTTTTGTCTGCAGAGATAGCAATGGAGAAATGAAGATCTATGTTGCTTTTCCTAACATATCTCCCTGTGTTTTATCAGTTGAAGAACTCGTATAACATAGTAAGATATCATAAAAAAAATGCAATGGAGATCTTCCTTTCAACAGAGAAAGGAAGATCTCTGTTGCTTTTTTAATATATCTCACTATATTATGTGAATTCTTCAACTCGTATAACATACTGAGATATGTTAAAAAAGTAATGGAGATCTCCCTATCACCGTTGCGCAGTACATCTGAAATGCCCCAGGATACCAGAAAACCATGGAAGGTCAGCACAGAGGCATGATACAATGACATTATATAAGAAAGGTAAGTATTGTTTTTCTTAAATAATGTCATTGCATATTGCATAATGACATAGCAATAACCCATGGCTGGGTGTGGGCAATGCTGGATTTACCCACCATTGACATTGTTTGGTCACTCGGGCTTCGCCTTCCTTATCAAACCACACCGACTGTGGGTAAATCCACCATGATCCACACACAGCCATGAGTTATTGCTTAAATATAACATTCTAAGTATAATATGCATAAATGTGCCTTAATCAGTCTGTCTCCATCAGACCTTGTTCTCCCCAGCAACAAAAGAGTCAGCCCTGCCAAGTTTCTAACCTGGTATACGGTTCTCTACAATCACTGTAACATACAGCTACACCATCTGAGTTGCAAGAGTTTGTTGTGCTTTAAAGAACATATAACAACAATGAATATTGCCTGAAACACCACAAGAGAAGCTCACACTCCACCGGAAACTCAGTTTGTTGCAGTACAAAAAAAATAACGCTGGTAATCCAAAATACGTTTTCGATCACTATCTTCATCAGAATCAGTACAAAACACTTAATACAATCAGTGCTGGTTTATATACTTCATCCTATTAACAAATCAATTGATTACTTGTCAATTAGAAAAAATGGTATACACCTAACAAACAATCATTTTAAAAAAACACATACAAGCAGCCTAGTACTAAACCATAACAAAATTTAGTATTACTATCACTAATTTGATGTAAAAATTGTACATAATTATGAACACACCAAATATATAAATGTGTAAATGTCATAAAAATATGTTATAAAATTAAAAACATTCTGAATGTTAAAAACACAACTCTGGTCCTGTTTAATTCCAATATATGGAAAATATTGTCCTCTAGTGACTAAAGTGGGTAAATGCAGTAAATAACTCATAGCTTGGCTGATCTTAGTTTTAAAACTGGCTTAATAGACAGAAAGTCATTTAAACCCGGAGGTTTATTACTTTCTAATACTATTTGCCAGTACAACTCCTTATATTCCAATTTATCTTCCCATAAACCACTCCTTATATCCTTGGGTACAGAGTCCAAAACAAAAAAGGAACACACCACTTGAGGGCAAAAGGTTTGATGTCTAAACAATGCGTTCTTCATGTTCTGATTTTTAATTTCGTACAGATGTTCATAAATATGACTTTTAAATTTCCTTTCTGTTTTCCCCACATAAAAGGAGGAACATTGGTTACAGGTAGCTAAATATACAATGCCATAACTGTTACAATTAAAGGTACCCCTGCTGGTAAGTGTTTTATTTCTGGCTTCCAGGAAAATCTCCTTCCTATTAACTAACCTAGGATATTGGGAACAAAAACCACATTTATATGTCCCCACCCCACGTGGACCAATATTTTTAACTTTGGGACCTCCATATTCAAAAATTTGTTTAAAATTAGTGTCTTTACGGTAAATAAATTTTAAGGGGCTTTCATTGTTCAATGGTAGGTCAGTGATTTGGACAAATCTTGTCCATTCTCTAGAAATCACCTCCTTAATAGGCCCTGAGTCACCTGTATAATCAAGTATGTAAGCTCTATCAAATGGGGTGATGGTTTTGTTTCCTAAGTCATCGGTTGAGGCTGGAATACTCTGTCCTAAAATAGGTGCAAATCTATTGTGCCTTTCCTGAACCACCTCAGTTAAAATGCCATCCAATAAGGACCTGGGATAACCTCTATCAACTAACATATTACACACATTGTTACACTCCTTCAAAAATTCTTGATCATCCGAGGTCATTCTACTGACCCTGACAAGTTGACCCTTCACTAAATTTTTCTTTTGATAATAAGGGTGAGCACTTTTGTAGTGGAGGTATGAATTGGAAAAGGTTTTCTTACGATGTATACTGGAAGAAAATCCATTGTCCAGCTTTTTAAGTGTAATATCCAAGTAAACTAACTGTTCAGTATTTAACTCAAATGTAAAGTCCAAAAAGTTGGTTGTACCCTTCAAATAGTCCAAGAATTCTTAAAATTTTTTCTCAGTGTCTGTCCAAAAAATACATATATCGTCTAAAAACCTCTTGTACATAGACCAACATTGAGTAAATGGACAATCCAATATAAATTGTTTCTCCCACCAATTCAAAATAATATTGGCATATGTTGGGGCACATTTAGCACCCATGGCAACACCTTTATTTTGTCTGAAAAATTCCCCCTGAAAGTACATGTAATTATTTTTCAAAATTATTTCCATAAGTAAAAGACAATTGGTGAAATCACCATGGGAAAATGTGCCATTATCTATCATTGCCTGTTCCAACCATAAAAGACCAATCTCGTGTGGGATAGAACCAAATAAGTCCACTATATCCAATGTAACTAAAATGAGTTCCGAGGAATATTGATGTGTTTTGACACACCTCAAAAAGTCCCAAGAATCCTTCAGGACTGTATCCCCAGAATATGACAAGGCCTTGAGTTTGTCATCCACAAATTTGGCCAAAGGCGTAGATATGGATCCCTCTGCTGACACAATTAATCTTAGAGGTGGATCCATAGGATTTTTATGAATCTTGTGTATGCCAAATACTGTCGGAACCCGAGGATGTTGGTTGAACAAAACCTTAAATTGTTCATTGTTAATAGAACCTTCCAACAATAAATCTTGTAAAATTAAATGTATTTTACTTTTGGCTATATTAACTTTGTTAATTGAGGCCTTAGAATATTTACTGGTATCATGTAAAGAGTCCCTCATCTTGGATTCATAGCAAATATTGTCCATGAGAACTGTTCCCCCACCCTTATCAGGGTGCATCACTCTCAAATTCTCATTCTGTTTTAAATCATTTAATAATTTTTTCTCCGCTTGAGTTAAATTAGGAATTGCATAATGTTTCGTAATAGTGTTCCTTAACTCTCTCTCTAACAAATTACCAAAATTCCTCAATTGGGGATGTAGGGGGGGGGTTAAAAGCACTCTTCCTTTGAAGACCAGGGGTTGAAGGTGTAGCCATTTCTTGCCCTTTGAATAGTAAATGCAGATTTTGCTTTCTCAAGAATAGTTTTAAGTCTATAATAGATCTAGGAATACTAGCCTTCCTGTTTGGTACAAATTAAAAACCTTTGGAAAATAACTGAAAGTGTTCAGGATGTACCTCAATATTACTGCAGTTGAAAATTTTATAATTATAAAGTTCTAAAGTATTCCCTTCTTGGGTAATGGTAGGATTGTCTTCTATCTCCTGTTGTAACCCCTCTGGTTGTAATAACTCTGGTTCTGGTTGCGGATCCGATTGGATCGACGAAGCGGGGGACCCTGTTCTAAAGGGCATACATTTTCTTGAAAATGATTATCTGTAATTTCTCCCCTTGTATTATTGTTTGGGGTATACTGTTGGTAACCTTCTTTGTCACTAGTGGTCCTAAGATCATGAAAACCTGAAAAAAAACTTAGGTTTTGGGTATGCCAAGTGGTCCCTATATTCTCTAAGGTCCCTAGCTAACTTGCCACGTTTCCTGTTCATGTTGTTAATGCAATCAGAATCAATATGCAAAAAAATATTGTAATACTGTTGCTTTTCTTTTTCAACCTGAAATAAAAGGTCATTAACTATCCTGTCATTAATAGACTCCATATCTTTTAAAAGACCTGCCATCACTCTCCCATTTTCTGTTATAATTGCTTTAATAACCTCAAACCCACACTGGTCAAAAATCTTAATTAGATTTAAATGAAATTCAGACCCCTCTTCTACATTATTGGGAAACTTTGAAAGCCTTAAACCCTTGGGTACAACCTGCTTGTTAAGACATTCCTTAAGATAAGTGCAGTCACATTCAAGCCTTTTATATTTATCTAGAAAAAAGTACAGGTCGTCTAGGCTTTGCCTATAAGTTTTAAAAGTATTAGCCCCTTTATCACAAGAATTGTCTTGTATGCCATAATTTTTGTTTAAAAAACCTTGAAAATCAAGGTTTGGCTGCTTGTTAATAATGTCACCTTTGTTAAAAATGTTGGAAGAACCCTCTGCTGAGGTTGAAAATGGCGTTCCGTTGTCGCCTGCTTGAGGGTTGTCAGAACGTAACAGTCTCGGAAAATCCATGAAGTTTTGGCTCCCCTGTGTGTCGGAACCATTGGTTTGATAAGGTGGACCAATATTCGGGCTAGAATCCCGCTGTCCTGTTCCTCGAGTTGGTAAGACATTTTGTATTGTGTTCCTCCATTCGGAGGACAAGCCTACCAATGAATGGCACACTGGAGTGAGCAGCTCCACCAATTGTGAAAGCTGCCCGATAACTTTTCTAAGCTCACCTCTGCTATCAAAGCGAGAATCTGTGTCAGATGCTGCTTCTGTGGTGTCAGCCATCCCAAATGAACAAAATTGAAGTAAACCAAATGTGGAGATGAAGGCAATAGAAAGAAACTAGTAACAACAATGAATATTGCCTGAAACACCACAAGAGAAGCTCGCACTCCACCGGAAACTCAGTTTATTGCAGTACAAAGAAAAATAACGCTGGTAATCCAAAATACATTTTCAATCACTATCTTCATCAGAATCAGTACAAAACACTTAATACAATCAGTGCTGGTTTATATACTTCATCCTATTAACAAATCAATTGATTGATTGTCAATTAGAAAAAATGGTATAAACCTAACAAACAATCATTTTAAAAAAAAGCAGCCTAGTACTAAACCATAACAACATTTAGTATTACTATCACTAATTTGATGTAAAAATTGTACATAATTATGAACACACCAAATATATAAATGTGTAAATGTCATAAAAATATGTTATAAAATTAAAAACATTCTGAATGTTAAAAACACAACTCTGGTCCTGTTTAATTCCAATATATAGAAAAAAATCCTATAATTCACAAAAATCCTATGGATCCACCTCTAAGATTAATTGTGTCAGCAGAAAGATCCATAACTACGCCTTTGGCCAAATTTGTGGATAACAAACTCAACGCCTTGTCATATTCTGGGGATACAGTCCTGAAGGATTCTTGGGACTTTTTGAGGTGTGTCAAAACACATCTCTATTCCTCGGAACTCATTTTTGTTGCTTTGGATATAGTGGACTTATTTGGTTCTATCCCACACGAGATTGGTCTTTTATGGTTGGAACAGGCAATGATAGATAATGGCACATTTTCCCATGGTGATTTCACCAATTGTCTTTTACTTATGGAAATAATTTTGAAAAATAATTACATGTACTTTCAGGGGGAATTTTTCAGACAAAATAAAGGTGTTGCCATGGGTGCTAAATGTGGCCCAACATATGCCAATATTATTTTGAATTGGTGGGAGAAACAATTTATATTGGATTGTCCATTTACTCAATGTTGGTCTATGTACAAGAGGTTTTTAGACGATATATGTATTTTTTGGACAGACACTGAGAAAAAATTTTAAGAATTCTTGGACTATTTGAAGGGTACAACCAACTTTTTGGACTTTACATTTGAGTTAAATACTGAACAGTTAGTTTACTTGGATATTACACTTAAAAAGCTGGACAATGGGTTTTCTTCCAGTATACATCGTAAGAAAACCTTTTCCAATTCATACCTCCACTACAAAAGTGCTCACCCTTATTATCAAAAGAAAAATTTAGTGAAGGGTCAACTTGTCAGGGTCAGTAGAATGACCTCGGATGATCAAGAATTTTTGAAGGAGTGTAACAATGTGTGTAATATGTTAGTTGATAGAGGTTATCCCAGGTCCTTATTGGATGGCATTTTAACTGAGGTGGTTCAGGAAAGGCACAATAGATTTGCTCCTATTTTAGGACAGAGTATTCCAGCCTCAACCGATGACTTAGGAAACAAAACCACCACCCCATTTGATAGAGCTTACATACTTGATTATACAGGTGACTCAGGACCTATTAAGGAGGTGATTTCTAGAGAATGGACAAGATTTGTCCAAATCACTGACCTACCATTGAACAATGAAAGTCCCTTAAAATTTATTTACCGTAAAGACACTGATTTTAAACAAATTTTTGAATACGGAGGTCCCAAAGTTAAAAATATTGGTCCACGTGGGGTGGGAACATATAAATGTGTTTTTTGTTCCCAATGTCCTAGGTTAGTTAATAGGAAGGAGATTTTCCTGGAAGCCAGAAATAAAACACTTACCAGCAGGGGTACCTTTAATTGTAACAGTTATGGCATTGTATATTTAGCTACCTGTAACCAATGTTCCTCCTTTTATGTGGGGAAAACAGAAAGGAAATTTAAAAGTCGTATTTATGAACATCTGTACGAAATTAAAAAGCAGAACATGAAGAACGCATTGTTTAGACATCAAACCTTTTGCCCTCAAGCGGTGTTTTCCTTTTTTGTTTTGGACTCTGTACCCAAGGATATAAGGGGTGGTTTATGGGAAGATAAATTGGAATATAAGGAGTTGTACTGGCAAATAGTATTAGAAAGTAATAAACCTCCGGGTTTAAATGACTTTCTGTCTATTAAGCCAGTTTTAAAACTCAGATCAGCCAAGCTATGAGTTATTTACTGCATTTACCCACTTTAGTCACTAGAGGGCAATATTTTCTATATATTGGAATTAAACAGGACCAGAGTTGTGTTTTTAACATTCAGAATGTTTTTAATTTTATAACATATTTTTATGACATTTACACATTTATATATTTGGTGTGTTCATAATTATGTACAATTTTTACATCAAATTAGTGATAGTAATACTAAATTGTGTTATGGTTTAGTACTAGGCTGCTTGTATGTGTTTTTTTAAAATGATTGTTTGTTAGGTTTATACCATTTTTTCTAATTGACAATCAATCAATTGATTTGTTAATAGGATGAAGTATATAAACCAGCACTGATTGTATTAAGTGTTTTGTACTGATTCTGATGAAGATAGTGATCGAAAACGTATTTTGGATTACCAGCGTTATTTTTCTTTGTACTGCAATAAACTGAGTTTCCGGTGGAATGCGAGCTTCTCTTGTGGTGTTTCAGGCAATATTCGTTGTTGTTACTAGTTTCTTTCTATTGCCTTCATCTCCACATTTGGTTTACTTTAAAGAACATATCCTGCATTCAGGTCATTTAACATTAATTAAAAAGAACAACAGTCATAAGTGTTGAACACATGACCATCCACACTACAGTCAAGGGAATGTGCCACGACACCAGCTGAAACATGAGTGAATGTTGCTTTTTCAAACATATCATGCAATAGAGTCATATAATATTAGGGAGAAAGCTTTGTGGAACCTTTCGTGTGTTGTATATAGACACACACACACACACACACACACACATATATGTATATATATATATATATATATATATATATATATATATATATATATATATATATAGATATATATATATATATATAGATATATAGATATACATATATGTATGTGTTTGTGTGTGTGTGTGTGTGTGTGTGTGTGTGTGTGTGTGTGTGTGTGTGTGTCTGATGAAACATATATATGAAGACATAGAGTCATTAATACAGATATACATATATAAAAATATAAAGGAAGGAAAAAAAAAAAATATATATATATATATATATATATATATATATATATATATATATATATATATATATTATGGCCATAAAAGCCCAGCAGCCCTGGGTCAATAGGCTACTGGCTGTCTAGTTGCCCAGCCTGGGTTACCTGGGATAGCTCTGTTGAGTGAAAGCTGGACATAAAACCAACCAACCTGCCAAACATGAACTGAGAATTGCTATGCTTAATGTAGGTTCACTGACAGGATGCAGCTTAGAAGTGGATGGCATGATGATACGGAGGAGGCTGGACATCCTATGTATCCAAGAGACTAGATGGAAGAGCAGTGCAACAAAGCCACTTGGCTTGGGATCCAGAGCCTACTACTCAGGTGGTGGACAGGCTAGAAATTCAGAAGTCAGTGAGGGATATCATCAGAATTAATGACAGACTCATGGCAATCAGACTCCAGTGTAATGATAGGACAGTATTCATAATCTCAGCCTATGCCCCACAGCAGGGTTGTGATAGTGAGGAAAAGACTGCATTCAGACAGCAGTTGCAGGACCTACTAGATAAAGCAGGACAACATGAATTGGTGTTGATAATGGGTGACTTAAATTCACATATCGGGACAGACAGAACAGGATATGAGGACTGCCTGGGTCCACATGGGTGGAGCAATAGGAATAAAGAAGGAGAAGCCATTTTAGACTTCTGTCTGGCAAATGGCTTGATAGTAGCCAACACATGGTTCAGAAAGAGAGACAGTCACAAGATCACATACAAGAGTAGCCAACATGCAACTCAGGTAGACTTTCTCCTAGTAAGGAAAAGGCACTGGGGTGGAATCCATGATTGCAAAGTCATCCCCAGTGAAACAGTCGGTTCACAGCATAAACCAGTAGTTGCCACAATCAGCTGCAAGCAGTGGTCAGAGAAGGCCCTAAGGTCAACAGAGACCAGGCTGAAGACCTGGAAGTTGACTGGAGAGAAAGTACAGCAGTTCAAGGAATTACTCAGGGCTCTAGCACCCCAAGAAGAGGAGGAAATAGGTGGAGTTGAAGAAGAGTGGCAGCGCCTAAAAACAGCATGTGTTAGGACTACAGAAAAGATATGTGGCCGAGCCAGGTATGGAAATAAGGTACATAAGGAAAGCTGGTGGTGGAATGCAGAAGTGCAGGAAGTGATCAAAAGAAAGAAGGAGTGCAGGAAGAAGCGGGAGATTGAAAAGACTGACCAAGCTAGGAAGGACTACTTGTTGGCTAACAAAGAAACTAAGAAAGAAGTTGCAATAGCAAAGAATAGGGCATCAGAGGCACTCTATCAACTTCTGGAAAGTGACTCAGTGAGCGGCACAAAGAAACTATACCAGGTTGCAAGGCAAAGACAGAAAGATTAAAAAGATAGTCAGACACCCTTTATAAGGGATTCCAGCAACAACCTGCTTACCAACCCACAGGACATCAAAGGCAGATGGAAGGAGTATTTCCAGCAGCTTCTGAATGAAGAAAACCCCACAGAAGTGGTACTGCCCCAGAAACAGCCTACAATGAGAGTAGAAGAGGAGCCCAGCTTAGAAGAAGTAAGAGCAGCACTAAGGAAAATTAAGTCAGGGAAAGCAGCAGGCTCAGATGAGGTCACAGCAGATATGATAAAGATGCTGGGTGAGCTAGGGGAGATATGGCTCCTGAGGGTACTAATTGCAGTGTGGAGAGAAAGGCGTATCCCAGATGACTGGAGAATAAGCATACTCATGCCAGTGTACAAGAACAAAGGGGACATCCACAACTGTGGACAGTACAGAGGCATCAAACTCCTACCACATTGCATGAAAGTTCTCGAGAGGGTGATTGATAAACGGATATGCAGTATAGTAGAATGTAAGATGGGAGATGAACAGTTCGGATTCAGATCAGGATGCAGCACAATTGACCCGATGTTTGCATTGAGACAGATACTTGAGAAGAAACTAGAGAAGAGGAGAGAGTCAAACTGGGCTTTCCTAGACTTGGAGAAAGCATATGACACGGTCCCAAGAAAGCTGATCTGGGCAGTATTGTGGTGGTTTGAAGTCCCAGAAACATTGGTAGAATTAGTACAGGCTATGTACAAGGACCCAGTGACTCAAGTACGAACAGTGTTTGGCCTCACTGAGGGGTTCCCAGTGGGAGTGGATGTACACCAGGGTTCAGCTCTGAGCCCACTGCTGTTCATGCTGGTAATGGACTACATCAGCAAACAGGTTGGAGGGGTCAGAGCAACAAAGCTGCTGTATGCAGACAATGTGGCAGTACAGGCAGACTCTGATCTAGAACTTCAGCAAAGGATAGGAGAATGGAATGCAAATCTGAAGGCACATGGGGTGAAACTAATCACAGATAAGACAGTGGTAATGGCAGCAGATTGGGGAAATCAGAAGAAGCTGAGAATAGAGATAGATGGGAAGATAGTGGAACAAGTAAACAGCTTCAAGTATCTGGGAGGGGTGGTTGAGGAGAAGGGTAGTCTGAATGAAGAGGTCAAAGCTAGAATCAATGGGGCTGCAGCCAACTGGCATAGAGTATCAGGTGTAGTATATGACAGAAGAATGCCAAAGAAGCTGAAAAGTAAGGTGTACAAGACAGTGGTGTGACCAGTACTACTGTATGGTACAGAAACCTGGGCAGTAAAGGCAGAACAGCTGAAGAAGCTAGAGGTGATGGAAATGAAGTGCCTGTGAAAGGTGGTAGGATGCACACTGCAGGACAGGCGAAGAAATGAGGACATAAGAGCAGAAGCCAAAGTAGCTCCAATTGCAGAAAAGATCAAAGAAAACAGATTACGATGGTATGGGCACATGTGTAGAAAAGCAGAAGACAATCTGGTGAAGGAGATTTGGGACAGACAGGAAGAAGGTAAGAGGAAGCGAGGGCATCCAGCAAAGAGGTGGATGGATTGTGTGAAAGAAGATCTGCGACAGTCAGGCATGAGTGTTGAAGAAGGCAGGAGAGTGGCACTGAATCTAGAGAGTTGGCGACAGTTAATACGATATCCAGACCCCATGTAAATGGGAAAAAGGGGATGATGATGATGATATATATATATATATATATATATATATATATATATATATATATATATGTACATCAACCTGTTAGTGCAAGGAACCTGTACAAAAACTGTTAAAGGGGGAGATGGGCAACACATACGGACATATTTCAAAAATTGCTGTTACAAATGAAGACATATGTTACAGCAACCAGTGTGTGCTTCAGCGGACAATTACTGAAGGATATGATGATGGAAACTAAAATGTCATGTCATTTATTTAGTGGCATAAATCCTTGGATCATCACCGTGATTTAAGAGACAAATAGAAATCTCAATATCAGCTGACATGTGAAGAACATAGGGTATTGAATAAGGGACTAAGTTTTATATCTACATGTGAGAGTAAGGTAACTGACACTATTTTAGATTTTAAAACTTTTGGTCGAAACATTATGCTGCGCATGCAATTTGGTAATAATTCTGGACAGGAACGTTCTGTTAGGAAATTGAGTACCTACATACCAATTAACAATCCGTTGGTTGATGCTTATTTGAAGTTGACAGAAAATGAGTTATTTAAATATTATGATAACAAGTCTCCAAATAGGAGGTGAAGATTAAGGAATAATTTGAGTTACAGTGAAAAGCAGGCTCTGAGAAGTCTACAGCTTAATGAAAATATTTCAATAAGACTGGCAGATAAAGGAGGTCTTATTGTCATCATGGATTTTATTCAGTATGTTAGATCAATGGAAAGTATGTTAAGTGAGCAGAAATACTATAAGCTCATTACATTAGAAGAAGTACATCAAATCATGTCTTCTGTTTTGGAGGTATTATTAGATGATTTGAGGAGTGGCTTGATAACAGCTGATGTATTTGGATATCTGAAAGTTGATTATCCACTCATACCTTTGATACAGGCCTTACCAAAAGTCCATAAACAGCCAACAGACCCACCTATGAGGCCAACTGTAGCAGGTGGAGGATGGGTAACGGAACCATTGTCCCTTTATGTGGAAAAGCATCTACGTCCTGTAATAGATAAGAATACTATTGTCTTGAAAGACTCTAAACAATTTCTTATTGAACTTTATGAGTGTATAACTAATGTTGGCATCTCAAAGGGAGTGACTTTTGTCACTATGGATGTCCAATCACTGTTCACCAATATTCCCGGTGGTTTGGGTGTGCAATATCTTCATGAGTATTTAACTGTGCATAGTGAGTATGACTCTGTGCAGACAGATTTTATCTGTCATTTGTTGGAAATAGTTCTTGAGAAGAACGTTTTCACTTTTAATGGAAAAATGTATATTTAGAATGATGGCGTAGCTATGGGCACTTCGTGTGCCAATACTATTTAGAACAGAGTATTATAGACAACATGTGATTTTTTATCTGCGTTTTGTCGATGATTTGTTTTTCCTTTGGAGTGGTAGCCAACAAGAGTTAGTTGAGTTTCACGAGATGGTGAATGGGTTGACTGAGTGTTTAAAGTTTACTATGGAGTCATCGAAGGAGAAAATAGAATATTTAGATCTTTATATTGAGAATTTGGGGAATGGATTAATTAATACTGGGGTATTTTGGAAACCTTGCCATAGAAATTGCCTATTGAATAGATCGAGCATGCATCCCAACTTTATTTTTAAGAATTTGGTTAAAGGACAAGGGATGAGGGCCTCTAGATTGAACCCTACATTTGAAGGGTTCAAGAGAGAACTTGATGGACTATCTGATAGACTTATTAGTAGAGGTTATCAACCTGATGAGATACGAAACACTTTGTCTACTGTTAGTGATCTTAGAGACACCATTGCCACCCCCTATTTTGGACCAAGTAGGAATGTGATATTATCACAGAAGCAGTCCATGGAACAACTTAGGGTCCCATTGTTCTTTACCCAGGATAACAAGGAGATTTTTGAGATTTTTAGTAAGCATTGGTCTGTCCTGAAAGTTGATCCAGTATTAGGTGGGATAGTAGGTGACAGACTTAGGTTCCTTTTTAGGAACAGAAAAAAAACCTGAGAAGGCTTCTATGTTATGGCAATACTGATGAGATCAGTTTAAATAACAATGCTTCCACACAACCTTGTGAAAAGTGTAACTTCTGCACATTCATTAATACTTCAAATAAGTTTATTCATCCGGATTTGGGTAGGGAATTTACTTTCAAGGTTGAAGCTACCTGTGCCACTCCTAATGTAGAGTATTTAGCTGAGTGTGACCTCTGCCACTCATTTTATGTGGGCAAGATGAATAGAGCTCTTAAGAATGGAATAAGAGAACACATATATATATATATATATATATATATATATATATATATATATATATATATATATATATATATAGCATCAGGATTAAATCAGAACATAATACTCTATCTAAACACGTTACAACAGCAGGGGAAACACACAAGTTTAGTTTTAGGGTTTTGGAAGTTATATATCCGCAAATTAGAGAAGGCAACATTAGGAATTACATTGAAAGTAGACAGGCACATTGGATTATTCTCCTTAGGGCTGACAGGGGCTTAGGTTTAAATGAAAGAGCATCTATAAAACCGATGCTTATAAATAGGAGGGTACAGAAATAATATCTGCATCCATTTCATGCCAACCCTTCTGTTAATGTATTTATTATCTATTGTTTGCTGCATTAATAGGCACTATATTACTAGACAATATCAATTTTAAATTTTTTTTAGTGCATTTGTCCTGGTATTTATGATGTTCTAATGGCTATGAACTTTTAAACGATTTTTATGCATTGTAACTTTAGCTTAATTGATGCCTGTTTGTGATTTGATGATTTTGAAAGAAGATGTATATATATAAGGAGTGTTGGATGTGTTTCTGGTTATATGGTCTGAAGAAGCTCTTTAGCGAAAGTGCTTACCTCTTTGATTTTTATGTTGCCAATAAATATCTGAATTTATACTTGAATCTACGAAGAGCCTGGTTGTCTCATTACAGGTTTATGCTTTGGATTATTATCTACTAATTTTTTGTAGCGAATCTCTTATCCTGTGGGGGACTTTTGTACCTGCTTATTGCTATATATATATATATATATAGGTTTACTATCACAATCTGGAAATACACTTCTTAGAATAGTGTTAAATATAATGCATTGTTTCAAAGTTTTTTTTACTTGAAATTAAAATTAGCGAGTCTGCAATACCAAGATCCTTTTCCTGTTCAGTTTGGTGTAAGTCAATGTTTTCACATTCGGTAAATTTGTTTGGGCAATGGTTATGTGGCTATGTTGTAGAACAGAACCTCCCCTGGCGCGCAGTAAGTCAGCCTAAACCCCATCCACCACCCAATACCCGGTGATGTGTTGGAATTCCCAATGAATATTCATGGTGATACCTTAACTGACTGCATGAATATTCATCGGGGATTTGGCATGTTAGCTACAATGTTTTTTTATGTGTCCCTACACACCCCCTGCAAATTAAATATACCAACTCAAGATCAAACTACAGTGAGGAAATGGGCAAATTTCCCACTCCGCTCAGCTGTAGGGGAACATCAATCACACAAGACATGCCCACTTCTGTGCAGATTGACTTGAGAGGTACTGTTCTACTACAATGCTGGCTATGCAACTTCCAGACGTATAACATACTCTGCATGTTTGTAAATACTTTCCTCTAGTGAACTCCTGTTGGCCTAATTAAAGGTACACCCTTTAGGATATACAATGAAATGTAGATCTGAAAAAAAAAAAAGAAATATATTGGAATGCAGCACTAATGCGTGAGTCAAATTATCAGGAGCTATAATCTTTACTATCTTAAAAAAAATGAAAAGAAAACTCAAGGAACTGGAACAGATGGTAAAAAAAAACCCACAAGGAACTGGAACTGGACTTTGTTATCCATCCAAAAAAAATGTTAAAGCCTACTAATGGTCACTATTGTCAGACTGCAATATCTTCAAATGGTCTGTTTTGAATTAATTCATGTATTACACTTAAACCAATATCCAGACAGCAAATGCAGTTTAACAGTCATCTTTCAAAAACATTGAATACCGAAAAAAGGCTTAATCATTTTCAACATTTTGATGGCATAATGTTTTCATTTTCTACATTTGATTTGAAGTCATAATTAAATGAACAAATGCATTTCTATATTTTGATGGTAAACCATATATATATGTATATATATATATATATATATATATATATATATATATATATATATATATATATACACACACATATATATATATATATACAGCTATATATATATAGCTATATAGATATATATATATATATATATATATATATATATATATATATATATATATATTTGGGTCTATGTCAAGAACAAACAGCTGACCAGGAAGCCAAAGACCACAACAAATGAATCTAACAATGGTAGCAACCACTCCATTTTGCAGTTGTTGTAGAAAGAAACAATCCATTATTGCTAAAACCACTGTAATTCACTGTTAAGTGCTTTTGTTGAAACATACCCCAGGATTCATTAAACTCCATGCAGTAATAGTGCTATTCCTGCATGAAGTGATTTGTGTCTATGTAGAACAGCAGTGCGCCTTGCATATGTATGAAGGCATGCTGCTGTTTAACCCACATGGACACAGACTGTGTACGAGCACAGAGGGCATGTCCGAGCAGTGCACGGACACTAAACATGCCGCCTGTTCTATGAAAATGCCATACCACACTTTTTAAGTGGCATAATATTACAGCTTAGCTCTAATATTATGCCAATATCTCAGTGTCTGCAGACACTGAAACGTAAAATAGATCATCTCAGTGTCTGCAGACACTGAAATAAAAATGGCTAGAGAAAAGCAATACAGGGGGTATGTCACAGCTTGTGTGACACACCCCCTATATTGCTATAGTGCCATATGGCACTTCAGCATCCTGCAGAAGCAGGAAATGTCTGCAAATGCACACATACATACTTGTCAACCATAGAGATTTTTGCAGAATGTCCATATTTTTGCCTCATATTTTTGGCCCACTTTTCATAAAATTATGTTTTTTTTGGCAAATTAGTGGAAAATCATTAAAGATTGAAGTTGGAAAATAATGACAGACATTTGAGTTTCAGACATTATACTCTTCAGAAAATTCTTGCCAGTGCAAAGCCTGTTATTCTATCAACTTTCTAAGTTGGCAAGAGCAATATTTAAAAATTGTCCCAATTTTTGGGCCTTTGTCCCACTTTTATTCATGGCTATGTCCAGATTTCTTGCTCTAAGAGGTTGAGAGGTATGCACACTTAACAGGTGATACACCCCCCAAACATAAATAAGCACAACCACAGCCCCACAAAAACCGAAAGTCCATAGAGAACATTTCATGCATCAGCATGAAACACACACAGAATCCTGAAAGCCCAGTCATTGCCATTATGTCATAAATACAGTCCCAAGTAGTTGTCAGAACACCACAATACACACCCATATAACATAAAAAAAAATAATATATTCTTGATTTAATGCCTTAAGGAATGTTTAAGTGTAGCTAAGTGGGTGTATGCATTGCAGCTTAAACATCCCATAGGAGCTAAATGAAAATAGATAAGCGAGGATTGGGCATTAGGATAGTGTAGTAGTTAGAGTTCCAGCTTTGCATACAGGTGTTCATGGTTTAAGACCTCCGAGAGACACCTTTGTTTCTCATATGAAAGTGGTGTTAAAATTATTTTAGTAAACTTAAATTATGTAGCAACTATTTTTTTGTCAACCTTGGTAGTGTAGCAGTTCCAAAAGTGAGATGTCAGTGTAGAAAAGATGTGAAACCTACATATAAACACATATGCCCCATACAGTATAGTCACACAAGAATATAATGTAATGAAAGCACATGGGGGATGTCATAGAAGGTAAACGTAAAATTATAATATGTTTTTAAATATTTATTTTATATTATACAATGACTAGCCATTAAAAGGCAGCTGTGGTGGTGCAGCGGTTAGTGTTGCCACCTTATAGCAAGAGGATCTACAGTTCAATCTTTGGCTAGGGTGTCTTCTGCGCAGAGATTGCATGCTCTCCCTGTGGTTATGTGGGTTTTCGCCAGGTGCTCTGGTTTCCTCCCACATCCCAAAGCATGCTGTAAGTGGATTGGACATTCTAAATTGTTCC
This sequence comes from Protopterus annectens, assembly GCF_019279795.1. Taxonomy (NCBI): domain Eukaryota; kingdom Metazoa; phylum Chordata; order Ceratodontiformes; family Protopteridae; genus Protopterus; species Protopterus annectens. The sequence goes on from NC_056743.1 coordinate 1,382,840,955, forward strand.
TAGGTGTGACTGCATGCTTGTGTGAGCCTTCTGTGGAAGGTTGGGTACTGGGCTGGCAACCTGACACTGTAAAACTTCACTGCCAATCATGAGTGGACAGATAATCTGCTGTGGTGACCCTTAACAGAGTGCCCATTGTAAATTTGAGAGTATACTAATGGAAAAAGGACCTGTTGCCTGGTCTTTTTCCATTTGTTTATCTCCTGTTTTTTTTTTTTTTTTTTTTTTTTTGTCTGCAGAGATAGCAATGGAGAAATGAAGATCTATGTTGTTTTTTCTAACATATCTCCCTGTGTTTTATCAGTTGAAGAACTCATATAACATAGTAAGATATCATAAAAAAATGCAATGGAGATCTTCCTTTCAACAGAGAAAGGAAGATCTCTGTTGCTTTTTTAATATATCTCACTATATTATGTGAGTTCTTCAACTCGTATAACATATTGAGATATGTTAAAAAATGCAATGGAGATCTCCTTATCTCTGTTGCGCAGTAAATCTAAAATGCCCCAGGATACCGGAAAACTGTGGAAGGTCAGCACAGAGGCATGAAAAAATGACATTATATAAGAAAAGTAAGTATTGTTTTTCTTAAATAATGTCATTGCATATTGCATAATGACATAGCAATAACCCATGGCTGGGTGTGGGCAATGCTGGATTTACCCACCATTGACATTACTTGGTCACTTGGGCTTCCCATTCCTTACCAAACCACACCAACTGTGGGTAAATCCACCATGATCCACACACAGCCATGAGTTATTGCTTAAATATAACATTCTAAGTATAATATGCATAAATGTGCCTTAATCAGTCTGTCTCCGTCAGACCTTGTTCTCCTCAGCAACAAAAGAGTCAGCCCTGCCAAGTTTCTAACCTGGTATGCTGTTCTCTACAATCACAGTAACATACGGCTACACCATCTGAGTTGCGAGAGTTTGCTGTGCATTAAAGAACATACCCTGCATTCAGGTCATTTAACATTTATTAAAAAGAACAACAGTCACAAATGTTGAACACATGACCCTCCACACTACAGTCAAGGGAATGTGCCAGGACACCAGCTGAAATATAAGAGTGAATGTTGCTTTTTCAAACATATCATGCAACAGAGGCATATAACATTAGGGAGAAAGCATTGTGGAACCTTTCGTGTGTTGTATAGACACACACACACACACACACACACACACACATATATATATATATATATATATATATATATATATGTGTGTGTGTGTGTGTGTGTGTGTGTGTGTGTGTGTGTGTGTGTGTGTGTCTGATGAAACATATATTTGAAGACATAGAGTCATTAATACATATATACATATATAAAAATATAAAGGAAGGAAAAATATATATATATATATATCTATATATATATATATATCTATATATATATATATATATATATATATATATATATATATATATATATATATAAAACATGCAGTGCAGTTATATCTCAGAACCATCCCTCTCAACCTGTTAGTGCAAGGAACCTGTACAAAAACTGTAAAAGGGAGAGATGGGCAACACATACGGACATATTTTAAAAATTGCTGTGACAAATGAAGACATATGTTAGAGCAACCAGTGTGTGTCTCAGTGGAGAGTTACTGAAGGATATGATGATGGAAACTGAAATGTCATGTCATTTATTTAGTGACATAAATCCTTGGATCATCACCATGATTTACCAGACAAATAGAAATAAATTGTGGAACAGTACAAACTTCTGGACATTCTGTGAAATATCTGGCAGGGGAGAGGTATGCTCAGAACCCCTTAGTGTAATGAATGTGGATCAAGCCTGACAAAGTGGGGGGACAAAGGCCTGAAAATAGGGACATGTCCAAAATACATCAGTAGATAAGCTGAGAACGTTCATGTAGTAACAGTATATGTCCTAACATATATCAACTGAAATATCACAATTCCAGGACTAAATTGCATCTCATTAGTTACTGACCTCAATCCCCACATCATCCCATTGATGTGTCATGCATACATAACAGTTATGGGGACCAGACCAAAGATATTGGCCACACAACTGGACATTTTAGGAATATGTGGACATAACACTACATTAGGGGATCTACACTGAGCTACAGAGCAATGACCAGACTACAATCAGACTAACATAACACTACCCAAGTCCAGCTCTGGGGCTGTACACATGCATTAGCAAATATATCGGGCACTACAGGGATGAAACACTAGTGGAAAACAGACACTGGTGTGAAAGTGCATACCACCAAACAAGTGCACCACAGTCACAGCGATATACCAGTAAGCAAACTGAACATGACAGTATAATACTGTGTGAGCAATCACATACTGTTTGCCACTCACATATTACCCTTACATATACTATGCCAGTTCACAGTGTACTGGGAATATTGAGGTGTTACACAACATTTCACAGTCAGCCGCTACAAGCATATGGACTTGATAGACCACCAGCAGCTGTAGCAGCATGCAGAGTCAGATAAGTAAAGGATGTATGGCAGTCATAACTGCTACCCTCCCTACCCAGCCCAACAAACATATACACACAACACTGCTACACAATATTGGCAGTCTGTTCACAATGACCAGACAGATATAACTGTCATATATGTAGATTTCCACAGAATTACCAGAGTGTGGACCCACAACCTAGGCCACCATTGCATACCATGGCCAGGAGTCTGCTAGGTCATTGGCATGATAACTATAGTGCAGTTGGTAATTAATGATATACCATACCTCTGCACCTCATAGTGCAGGACATGTGGACAATGCATGGCATACTTGTGGGACAGGGGGCTGGAAAGAGGGACATATCACACATAATGGTGTTACAAACTGAAACAGTAGCTGCTGTTACACGTATTGTTATAACATCACATCCCTGAAGGATATGATGTCTGGAACACCAATGGATGACAACACTTACTGACTATAATCCTCACATTATCTTACCAACCCCATAAAAACAGATGTTGTTCGAGGAACAGACCAAGCATAATAGGCAAACATCTGGCCAGTCTGTGGACAACATGCCAGTTGAGAGGTATGTCAGAGGCATATCACTGTCAGCTGTCAAGTCACCCTGTAAATACATGTCCAGACAAACCCTGTCAATGTAGCAATCCCCCATGTGTATAACAGCAGTAATGACATACAATCTGCACCAAAATCTGGAGCTTTGTCCCCCATGTTGTTGGGCTGTCTCCACATGTCCTGTCCTGTGAAGTATTTCCACTTGCTGCCTGGGAAGCTGTAGCCCCTACACCTCCTTAATGTCCCCTACACAGGCAAGGGAAATGGGCAAGGCACACATGAAGGGCATCCCATATGTTGGAACCAGCAGCTGTGTCAAGGCACACAACACAATACTATGTTGTATGGCCTCAGCAATACCCAACAGAACAACATCAACCTGCTCAGGGTAGGCTGAATGCCTGTGGTGGACAGCAGCAATACTCAAACCACAAACTTGGTCCCTATATTGGCGTACAAGGCAAATCAGGAGTACGCACCAACTTGGCATCAAGTCAGCCTTTGTCTGATCAAGCATATGACGTCACAGGTGGAGTACAGTAAGGCTAACTATGAGTAGAAATTGGGCACATCCATGAAGGCCAATCACAAGGCCATCTTCATATGTCTGCAATCTCTGAGGTAACAAACCAACCCACCCTGTAATGGTAGCTAATCAGAACACATACACACACAACATAGCTATAGGGAACCTGCTGCAGATAGGTTTAGGGCAAACATCACCCCTGGCTCAGCAGCACTATAGCTGGATATGCATATCACCCACACCTCTCCCCTCATCACCAGTGAGCAGGTACATATTGCGTACTGAAGTGCAACAAACGTAAGTATCCATGGCACCTGATAACATCCCTATCTGCATCCTACATGAACTCAGACATGTGCTTCCCAGCTCCATTATACACTGTAGTCACACCAAGCCTGGGAAACATCCACACCCCATTGGCATGAAAGATGGCCAATGTCATCCCTCAACACAGACATGAATGAGGAGTACAGGAGTAGGAAATTGACTAGCCCTCATTGGGGGGAATATGACACTTCAGGATCAGCAGTGCAATGCAAGCAGATACAGTGCTGATACAGTACAGGGGTATGGGGTGGTTGTGAGTGTTGAGTACTGCTATTTAATGTAGCTGTGCAGGTTCTGTTCATACTGTTGCCAAATGTATGAATTCCTGTGATGTGTCTCCCTTTTTATGTCTTCCAGGTGCAATGTCGCATCAGCAAAGGTCAATTTTCTCAGTGGTTGAGACAAATATTATCATAGATGCCATACTACAGAACCATGCCATAATGTTTGGCTGGAGCCAGAAACATTTGCAGGAGAGGACCGGCCTGTGGAATGACCTTGTCCACAGGGTAAACAATGTTGGCCTGCATGCATGTACATGTGAACAGGTCCGGCATCGTAAAAGTGACCTCATACCCCATGCCCGGCAAAAGGCTGCTGCAGTGGCCATGGACCGCAGAGCCACAGGTGTGGGCCTGGCCTTGCAGCCCCAATAACACCCACTGGGGAGCTCCTCGGGTACCTTGGGGCACCCATCACAGCACAACATCAAAGTACAGATCCCCCTGACATACTGGAGGTGGCTGGCATCCAAACAATGGATGGGGAGAGTGCAGGTAAGGCCCCAGTGTAGATTACTAGACTAGTGTAGCAGACATACTTATAATTGTAGTGTATCTATGTGCATGTGTCAGGTCAGATTGCAGTTGTAAATGGGGTTTTCTAATGCACAGACATGCACATCTGTGGTGAAGGACAGCAAATTGTGTACTATTGGGGGTTGTACTGTAAATGTGCAGACATTATGCATCCATCTTGTACCAATGCCACATGTAGGTCTGCTGACAATACTTCCCTCCCACAACTACCAATGGCACATGTGGATCTGATGACATTAATTCCCTCCCACAACTACCTAGGTCCCTCCGGTCTGCATGTGGGATGTCAGCCTGCAGCTAGTGAGTATGCAATTGTTCTGTTGTGGTTTGCCAGTACCCCAGGCATGTGAAGGCCATGCAATGTACCATGCACACAATTGTCACTCATAGCTATATTGCTTTATGTGCATACTCACTTGTGTGGGAGTTAACTGCATTACATCACAGTGGTCATCACCGGGACCCGTCTGATGAGAATGCAACATCCCTGTAGCATACCTCATAACCTGTCAGTGCAAGACCTCTGGACAGAGACCAATAAAATGGGTGGACAAATGGCCTAAGGTAGGGACATGTGTGAAACATTACTGTCATATAGTGGATATAAAAAGTCTGCACACCCCTGTTAATATGCCAGGTGTTTGCGATATAAATATATATATATATATATATATATATATATATATATATATATATATATATATATATATATATATATATATATATATCTATAGATATATCTATATATATATATATATATATATATATATATATATATATATATTTATTTATTTATTCATTTTATTTTATTTTACATTTGTTGACCGGACTAGTCTAACTGGATACATGTCCATTTTCAGTAGAGGCCCGGGGAGAAAAGCTCCAAATTTAATACAAAGTAGGAAATCAGTCAATCTAAAATTTAAGACAGTCCAAATCAGCATGCAGATATAAAAAATATAATAAAAAACTAAAAATGATAAAATATAAAATTTTTTTTTTTGAGATGAGCAGAGAATAAAAGAAAGGATAAGTGAGAGAGAGGAGGGGAAAAGATAGGAAAGGTATTGGAAATATAATAGGATGAGTAGAGGATAAGATGATTTTCATAGAGCTAAGAAAGTTAGTTTTAAGAAGGCAAACATGCACCTAAGAAGAGAGGAAAGAAAAGAATATATATATATATACAAACTGAGACCACAGTATGTCAGTCCACACCTTTTCCAAACTGTAATGTGACCTATGACATGAACACTTCACCTATAAAAGCAATCAATCTGTTGATCATCAAATATGGAGTATACAAACCTCACAATAAGCTGGATGCATATGTGTGCAGACCCTTCAAATAATATGTTATTGCAGCATCTTGTTATTTACTGACAGCATACAGTCTGCTTGGGTACACAACTGCCATCAAGTAAAGGCACTCTGAGTAACACCAAATAACAATCTGCTGTCCAAGTGGGATAATCATGACATTTGGTCAATTGCCTGCAACAGCAACAGCCATGGCTTGCAGACAGCTTACAAAGCAGCATAGGGACTTCATATTTGAAAGGTATCAGTCAAGAGTAGGGTAGAACAGCATCGCTACAGCATTGCATACACCATGGAACACAGTTGGTGCAGTTGTCAAAAGGTGGATTGAATATGGGACAACAGTGCTGTTGAAAAGAACCTGACGTCCCTCCAGAAATTATGACAACACATATCAAAACCAGGTCAGGGAGGTTGCCAGGGGACATACAGCAGCACCGAGAGAGTTTCAGGAATCTTTGCTAGTACTAGTGTTGTGTACTACCTGTGAGAACACTCTCCTATATTCTGCATATGTATGGCCTATGGGGTAGGGTCAGAAGATGGAAGCATTTCCCCACACCAAAAACATCTAGGGGTGGATACAAATTACAATACAGCACATCACGTCTCCCAAAGGCAGGTGTGAAAATGTGCTATGGTGTAATGAGAATATGGATCAACCTCACTGCCACAATACTAAAAGGTATGTGTGGTGACAAGCAACACCACTCATAACCTGAAGACCAACATCCCCATTGTGAATCACACTGGTGGCAGTGGCCTGCTGTGGGAATGCTGTTCCAAAGCCAGAACAGAGAAAACATATGAGCCAGACTTCTACACACCCTGTGAGGATATGTACAGTTGCGAGGTATGTTCTGCAGTACTTGCCACTGTGCTATACAGGTGAACAGCAATGATGTGTACATGGGTGCAGTCTGTGCTGGGGAATGGCCATCACATACTAACACTGATCATGTATCCCAGAGCTCTATATTGTAAGTTACATGTAGTAAAACTGGCTGCAATGCATGATGTTGAGGGTCATGTGTCATGCATGTCACCATTTGGGTAATATGTGGTCTGTGTAACAGATTTGTGCTACCTCAATGTAAGCATGTGTGTGCGTGTGTGTGCATTTGTGTGCATGTGTGTGTGTGTGTGTGTGTGTGTGTGTGTGTGTGTGTGTGTGTGTGTGTGTGTGTGTACATCAGCCAATGTCAAAGTACAGGTATTAATGTACATATGTTGTCTTCCCCTCACAAGTGGTGATGGGGTTTGGGTTTCCCCCTTTTGGAAACTGATGTCATTATCTTTGCAGACTCTGACAATTATGATAGGAATAGTGAGGTACAGGTGGGGTTGTCAGGGGCATTAGCATTAATTTGAGAGTCAATCTCTGCCTCTTTGTAGCCTCTGTCTAAAAAGTCAAGCTTGAGAGAGTCAAGTGCTAAACTAAGCTGAGTGTTATCATTGTGCAATCTCATTACTCTATAAATCTGCCCTTTTAAAACATTCTGGGTGACATGCTTGGGCAAATTAATGCTGCATGGGAAGAAAGGGAAGAGAAATGTAGAGCCTATTTTAGCAACCATACTCCACCTGATACGCCACAAGCAACTGTAACTGTGAGAGATACTTTTAGAGTCTCTCTACCTTACTCTAGTGACATCAGTAAATATTGTGAGGTCATTAAACAGAATTGGAATATCCTACACACAATAGATGAATTGAAATGGACTATAGACAGCACACCACATTTTGCATTTAAAAACAATAAGTCCTTGAAGTAACATTTGTGCTATAAATCACAACTCTTTATCAAAGGGGCTCAGTCTACCAGGTATGTGACTTTTTCCTGTAGATCTTGTTTAGCCTATAAGTATATACTTACGGGCTCAACCTACATACATCCTCACTAATTTTAAAATCTAACTTGATTTTTATGCTGACTGTAGAGCTCCAAATGCTGGTTATTTTGCAAACTGCCAGGTCTGTCATGCCTTCTATATAGGCAACATTAACAGACCACTGAAGGACAAGATTCTGAAACACTATAGGGATATTAGGAACCAGAAAGATACAAATGCCTTAGCACAACACATTGGTTTACATGGCTCAGAACACACTTTTAAGTTCTTTGTACTTCAGGTTTTGGATGTTAGTATTAGAGGGGGTGATACATCTAATAAAACAGAAAGGGCTGAACAAAAATGGATCTTGCTTTTGAATGCAGAGAAATGGCCTGGTTTAAATGGTGTCTCTAGCCTTAAACCATTCTTGAAATCACACCTGCTTAAACATTAATGTTGTTTTTAAATGAAGATTTTAAACTAAGATTTTATTTGTACTGTTTCCCTTGTATTTATAACAATTGCTGCATTGCTTGTGTGTGTGTACCTTTTAGTTAATTTATCAGATTTGCATATGATAGCTAATTGGTCTGGCTTTCTTTTTAAACTTATGTCTTTCTACTTGTTTATTAGTCTGAAGAAGCAATAGTGTTATTACGAAAGTGCTTATTTTTATCACTTTCTTTTATGTTCAATAAATAGAGCTTTTGCTTATCTGTGTTGGTTCGGTACTTGTTTTTTACATAGTGTGAAATTAGCTGACTCCAAGTCAGACTGCCGACCAGTCACAAGTGAGGTCCCACAGTGTTCGGTCCTGGGTCCTCTCCTGCTTGCTATCTACTTTTCTGAAGTCCAGGCCAACACGAAGGGACCCTTGTTGACAACGTTTGCAGACGATTGCAAGTTGGGAGCTATTATTAACTCCCCAAGTGATATTGACATCCTGCAGAAAGGCCTCACTGAGACCAACGAATGGTGTCAGAACCATGGCCTTAAGCTCAATGCCAAAAAATGTGTCAGCATCCTCTTTGGTAAAAACACAGTTCCCATAAATTACCACATCAATGGTAGTCCACTGAACATGGAAGGGGTTATAAGAGATCTGGGAACACAGATTGACAGCAACCTCTCTTTTGACTGTCACATTGCCACTGTGGTCAGACAGGCCTTCTATGTGGCACATCTTATTACTAAGGGTTTTGCATCCAGGAAGTAAGATGTCATCATCTCCCTCTATCCTTCCCTCATTAAGCCAATCATCGAGTACAATGCCCCTTTGGCATGTACCTCACTGGAGACCTGCAACAACTGGAGAGACCACAAAAGTATCTCACAAAGATGATCCTAGGCTTTAAACAGTTGTCCTATATGGACAGATTCAAAAAACTTCAACTATTCTGTCTCATATCACCTACTTAGAGGCGATCTCTGCTTGACTTATAAAGCCATGTCTGATCCAGCTCTGCTAGAAATGCTACATCTAAAGAAATCCCAATCCCTCCAAGCCACATGCTCCAGAGACCTCATCCTCATTACCACAATCAATAGAACATGCTAGATGACAGGTTCAAAACCTAGAGACTGCCCACTCTATGGCATAGACATCCCATACATGTCAAACAGAGCACTGTACTGGCCCTCTTCAAGAGAAATCTTGATGAATGGATGGGAAATAGAAAATTCATCACAGGGATCACTTCAGTGGCTCTACTCAACAGAGGCACTGGGAACTAATGTCAGGCCTCATAATGCCAAGGTAATCCTCTGGCTAGGCTTGTAAAGGCTCCAGGGCCATTAGTCTAGTACACACATATGAACCTATGAACCTAAACATCTGGATATTCCATAGACATCTGTACAGAGGACTGGCATGGTCTGCACAATGGCTTAACATGCTGCATGTGAGGCAGATGCCATTACCATGCAATATAAAGTAATGCCATCGGGAGGTGGTAAACAGGCATGGATGGCACATCAATCAAAACTGTATCAGCCAAACAGGATATGATCTTCACCCAAAGACACACACACACACACACACACACACACACACACACACACACACACACACACACACACACACACAAAAATAAAGTTGCCAGTATACAGGTACTTCTAAGGTGAATGACATCAGCAGGCCTAGTAAAGTAGGGTGATGGAACATTTACAGGGCGGTACATAAATCAAAATGGTATAAACTACACAGTATATGATTCTCACACTCACACAAAAACAGTTGCCAGTATTGAGATTAGAACCCCTACCTATCTAGTTATTTTTACTACAGTATTATGCACTTATCAGACACATCACAAAACTTACATGATTTTTTCTAGTCCCAAGGTACTTCTAAGGTGAATGACATCAGCAGGCCTAGTAAAGTAGGTTGATGGGATGTTTACAGGGTGGTACACAAATAAAAATGGTATAACCCACACAGTATATGATTCTCAGACACACACACACACACACACACACACACACACACACACACACACACACACACACACACACGCACACACTTGCCGGTATTGAGATTAGAACCCCTGCCTTTCTAGTGTACTATAGTGTTACACAGTTTTAGCATATGCTACGTAGCTTAGTGTGCTGACAACTGGCCAAAGGTGCTGATAATTGCACAGCTGAGGTAAACTGTTACAGGTGCCAGAAAGTCTGCCTTAAGTCTTTCCCTTAGATCTTGCTAGCTGTTTCTTTCCTGCACTTGAAATAGCCTAATAGCTTTGCAGTTCAACAGGTTTATTTATCAAGTATTCTAGCACACCTGAGAGCCATCAGCAGTAGTTTGTTACTCACAGAATTAGCTTCAGTACTTAGTAGTTATGATCACTGTGATGCATGTGTCCTGGCACAGCAATCAAGGAGCCTTAATCCTCACCACTAACACCAGTGATGGGCATCTACATTGGGAAGGATAACAAATACACACACAGCAAAGTACAATTTCCCTTAAGAGCACACATAGATCACAGTGAGTCTGGGGCTGTTTTTTCCCTTTCTCTCCAGATCCCCAATAAGACTCCCCACTGGCACAGTTATAGGGTCCAAATCTCAGCCTAGTGGTCAAGCTAAAACCTTCAGCACCCTCTCTGTCCAACCAATGCTTTGTGCTCATGCCCAAGTAGCTGCCACACACACACTTTGAGATATGAGTTATATGCAAACACACAGACTCTTGGAGAAGGCTGACAGCCTTCACATATCCTCACAATCACCCCTCCTGGCATTATTAAAGTGCAGTTCTCTGTGCTTTTGTTCATTAACCTGGTGCACTTGGGCATTCTGAGGCAGTGTTGAAACTGCCTCATATACACAGACAACCCTCTCCTCTAAATCCCCAACACTCAGACTTGTGAGAGATACCCCTATATCACCAAATTGGAAGATGTGCAATCTCCAGTGAAGACTGGACTAGCTGGTCAAGAGGAGAAGGGTCAACACCTGCAACACACCACATGGAACACATACCCCTCCAGAGCACACAGTATCACAGCTCTGACATACAAATAATAACCACACACCCACCTTCACAGTGGCACTCAATAGACATTTACCCAAACAGCGGAGACCACCAAGACAGACACCCACTTGACCACCACAACGCAGCACAAACCACAGGACACATATCTCACCTACACAGTGTGCCCCTCATCCTAAGCCCCAAAGGCTAAGCACCTTACCTGATACAGTCATCATAGATGACTCAGTTGTGAGCCACCCGGATGTGCCACTCTCTAGTTTGAACATGGAGAAGGTAACAGTCAGCTTTCTATCAGGTTCCAGAATCCAACACATAACAGACCCAGTCAAGTAACTTCACAACAACTACAAGTATCACTGTGTCATTGTTCATGTGTGTGTGTGGATGACCTGAGATGTACATTTATGGGGTATATGAAAAGAGACATGGTGGAGCTCTCAGATTATGTGGGCCAGGCAGATATGGCAGTAGCCCTGAGCAGTAAACTACTGTCACCCTGAATGATACCACAGTACAAACAACAAATGATTGACTTCAGCAATTGGTTTATGTGTCTGGCGTCACTCTCATGGGATCCAGTATCTGTCTGCTTGGGAAGACAAAACTGACAGACTGTAATGGCTTGCCACATATGGTCTGCATCTGTCACACCTGGGTTTCCAGGTACTGGCTAAGTGTCTTGCCACCCCTATAGTGGCTTTTTCAGTGGTGTGCCAAATTACATTACCACCATAACAACTACACATATATGCAATCAGTGGGTCATGCTGCTCCACACTAGATATCTACATCTCAAGATGCAGCCACTCACAGCACTCCTCAAAATGAACATTGACATTTGTGCTGTAACAGAGACCTGTTTTACAGCAGCAGACAGAACTCCTGCACAGCCAGTCTACAACTCATTCCACACCTGTCAGCACCAAAACATGGGGCACAGCTCCAAAGGCCTAGGTGTCTCCATATTGATAATGGATATGCACACATACAGAGTAGTATCCCAGTAGAATGCATCTGAGGTACGTCAGGTACAACTGATATTGGGTAATAGTGCAATCCAGGTCATAGCCTGCTATATGTCAACATCCATGTCCCTAGACTCTCAGTCCACATTCCTCAACACCCTAGAATCTATCAAGGCCCAACCCAACACTCACATACTAGGAGAGTTCAACTACCCCTCCATCAAGTGAGAAAGATACTTATGCACCAATAGACTGGCCCAATGATTCCTGGAATACATCTGTTCCAATGCCCTGGACCAGCACATACTGACACCCAGTAGAAGAAGCAGCATCCTTGACCTCTGTTGATTACTAACATATGGGACCATTGCTTGCCAACAGTAGTCAGTCATTACCTGGTTGGATTGAACATACAGTAATCACTATGGAAATCCACTTCTCACCCACACTCCATGCAAAAGTAACTACCATGAACAGCTTCTCCACAGCTGAGTTTGGACTAATTAGAACAGGGCTGGCTAACTTCACAGCACCCATGCCAATGGAAAATACTTGCATGACTGCCAAATCATACACAAATGCACTGTACAAACAAGCACATCAATGCATGGAACTAGCCATACCCTACAGAACCATGATACTCACCTCCAAACATTGGAGGCCAATTTGGTGGTCCCTTTCCATTAATAAGCTGTACAACAGAAAGAAGAAACTGTTGCAGAAAAAGGTGGAGTCCCAAGAGTGGTATAACACCCTTATTAGCCTCACCAACAACTTGAGATCCATCATGGAATCATCTAAAGCTGTCTATGATGGCAGAATTGCAGCAGACACTGACAACAATCACAAATCCTTTGATAGTTATATCAAGAACCTCCACACCAATACCCAGATGTGCTCTGAGGTATTGCACAATGCTACATCATATACTGTACCAACAGATATTGCCAGCATTCTTGCCAACACACTCAGTGCCAGCTTCACCCCTGTCTCGCCCCTAGGGGAACAGTCAGAATGGCAGAGGAATGCCAGGTACCCAGAAGTATTCCACCCATGTTACACCTGCATTGTCCACAGGTGGGAATACAGCTTCCTTGGGGCCCCAAATAATCCCAGGCTGTGTTCTACATGAACTGCAGAGACACCTGGCACCACATCTGTGTGCTCTGTTCAGTCACAGCCTTACCTCAGGATTTGTCCTTCCAAATGGCACACTGCTGCAGTCACTCCTCTCCATAAAGGTGTGGGAACTATGGACCCTGGGAATTATCATTCCATTAGCCTTACATATCTGATATGTACAGCTATGAAGCACATCATCAAGGACCTGATCGACAAACATATAGGTAATCGTCTGACTCTGGACCCCACACAGTTTGGCTTTGTGAAATGGAGATGATGCCTGCTCAGCCTGTTTGACTTCTTTGAGTCAGTCACCTGGGCTGTGTATCACAGTAAGGCATTCCAGACAGCCTACATCAATCTGGCCAAGGCTCTTGATGCCATTCCTCAGTCGGGAATTATGGTTGAACCCACCAAAGTAGGTATCAACCCCTATATCTCTAGGGGGTTGCAAATTGGCTCACAGATAGAACACACAGTGTGAAAGTAGCAAACTCCAAGTCAGACTGCCAGCCAGTCACGAGTGGATTCCCACAGGGATCAGTCCTGGGTACTCTCCTGTTCAGCATCTAGTTCTCAGGTGACCAGGCCAACAGAAAGAAACTCTGGCTAACCAAGTTCGCAGACAACTGCAAGCTGGGAGCCATCATTAACTCCACAAGTGATGCAGACATCCTACAGAAAGGCCTCAATGAGACCACTGACTGGTGTGGAAATTATGGCCTGTAGCTTAACACCACAAAATGCATCATCAGCCCCTTTGGTAAAATCTCAGTTCACACTTAGTAGCACATTGATGGGAGCCCACTGAATACTGTAGGTGTTATTAGAGATCTGGGGACACAGGTTGACAGCAACCTGTCCTTTAACCACCACATTGCCACTGTGATCAGGAAATCCTTCTATGTGGCACATGTCATTGCCAAGGGGTTGCATCCAGGAAGAAAGAGGTCATCTTCTCTGTGTACTTTTCCCTCATTAGACGACTCATCATGGATAATGGCCCATTTGGCATGTACCTCAGTAGACACCTGCAACAGCTGGAGAGGGTACAGAAGCACCTCACAATGAGGATCCTAGGCATTCAACACCTGTCATACACATACAGACACAAAAGACTCCAGCTATTCTCTGTCACATGTCACCTACTTAGAGGTGATCTCTGCTTGACTTGAAAAGCCATGTCTGACCCAGCTCTTTTACAAATGTTACATCTAAACACATCCCAATCTCTCTGCACCACACACACTCTGGGGACCTCATCCTCATTACCACAATAAACACAACATGCTGGGGGGACAGGTTTATCACCCAGAAACTGCAAATTCCCTGGAATAGACTTTCCATACATGTCAAGCAAAGCACCTAGATGGCCCTGTTGCAGAGAGATCTTGATGAGTGGATGGTTAATAGACTGTTTACCCCAGGGATCACTCCAGTGGCTCTACTTGATGGGGGCACTGGTAACTAATGCTGGGTGGCACAATGGCAGGGCACGTCTATGGCCTAAGCTTGTAATGGCTCCAGGGCCATCAGCCTAGTACATGCCTATGTACCTATAAGGGGGTGACATCGGCATGACTGATAAAGTAGGCCAGTGGGTGGGTAACTTATCAAAATAATTCTTTATACAAACTTATACCCCACATTTGCCAGAGCTGAGAATAGAACCACTGCCTATCTAGTTCTTTGTATTATAGTATTACACAGTTACCACACATACTACAGCGCCTGATGACTGGCCAAAGGTGCTGTTAAGGAGAATGACATCAGCAATCTTAACAAAGTAGGCCAATGGGTGTGAGACTTGTGAAAGCACTTCTTCTTACAAACATATGCCAGATGTGAAATTAGAACCCCTGTCTATATAGTGATTTGTACTATAGGGTTACACACTTATTACACACACTACAGAGTTTACTGGGCTGACAGCTAGCCAAATGTAGCAATAAGGGGAATGACATTAGCAGGCCCGATAATCTGGGGCACTGGGAATTGTTGTGGGTAGGAATGACCTAAAACTGTTTCACCTACAAAAAAACAGGCACACAGACCCTCATTCATAACTGTCACACACACAGTTGTCAGTACTGGGATTAGAACCCCTACCTATCAAGGGATTTGCACTATAGTGTTACACAGTTATCTCACATGCTACAGAGCTTATGGGGTGATTTGCGTCCAATAGTACTTCCAAGGTGAATGACAGCAACAGATCTTGTTAAGTGTACTAAGTGAGAAAAGTCTCCTAATACTTGGACCTATGGAGACACACACACACACACACACACACACACACACACACACACACACACACACACACACACACATACACGCAGGTGATGTGATATTATAAACTCAACCTCAGTACTGTTAAACAATGGGGCTCAACTTTTATGCTGGCATATGGAACTGTTTACAACTGGTATGCCACTGTCCACAGCAGGACATCACTGTATGCCATTCAGGGTATCTGTGTGCGTGACTCATTCTGTCTGTGTCCCCTTGTGTCTCTCTCTCTGTCACTGTCTGTCTCTCAATCCCCCACATCTATGTGTGTGCATGCTTGACATATGTTATCTGTTGCCTATATATATATATATATATATATATATATATATATATATATATATATATGTGTGTGTGTGTGTGTGTGTGTGTGTGTGTGTGTGTGTGTGTGTGTGTGTGTGTGTGTGTGTGTATGTATGTACCTGATGCAACAGATGCAGATATATCACATATGGGTCACCTACAGCTAGCTGAGGGTAATCCTGCCTGATGTGTGTGTGTGTGGGGACAGTTGAGGTGTACATAGCTATCTGTATGCATGGACATATATACACAATACAGTCATATATTCTGATGTGGGTTCCAAGTGTAGGAGCATGCCCAGTGTGATGTGGGACTCCATTCCAGAGATAGATGTACTCCAGTCCAGGGTTTTGTGTGCTACAGCCATACCTCTCAGGAGTACACAGGAGTTTTTTCAGGTTACTTGTTTTGTTTAGCAGACATTTTCTGACATATCTGTAGTCTGAAACTGGAATGTATTGTGTCATTACCTAGTGCCAGATATCCACAGATCATCACAGTGCTTTACTAGAGGAATACTAGTTGTTTGATGCATAGACAAATATTATGAGGGCAGCTATGTAAATTCTTGCCCAAGAAGACCACTTGTGAGTTGTGGCGACAGGTAGTGTAGTAATGACACACAGCTGTGTAAGCAGTCCAGCAACCTGGTAATATATTGGCTGGGGCTGTCCTGCTTGTGTGGTATCTTTCTAACCTGAGATGTCATATCCTTGTGTGGGCATACCTCTAACCTATACATTTTTGGGCAAGTTGTCCAGGTGTTTGGCTAGAGGTTTCATCCTTTCTATGTAAACATGTGTTTTTATGGCAAGTTAGTTATATATAATTGAAGTGTCATGTCACAAAATAATACAGACATTACTGTTTCAGAATACATAACCTTCAGACCATTCCTGCTACTGCAAACCCCTCACCCCACTAACTTTAACAGTATGTAAGGGTGATATTTACAACACATGCCTATCATTGTGTCTTTGTTCACTTTTATTTCTGCTCTTGTCCAGACATCTTGCTATCAGAGGTTGAGAGTTATGGGTGTGGGTACAGAGTGCATTCAACTGTGCAGGAATGTCCAATATTTGTAAAAGCAAACACAAGAAAAAGGATTATTGAGAATGACCACTGGCAACAGTACCACAAAGCACTTATATTCACAAAAGCCCTGGCACCTCTGCTACACATCCTTTAAGATGTGACTAATATGTTTAGTATATTCCACATAGCACTGTGACTTCCAGGTATGTCAGTGGCAGAGCAGTGGGTGTCACTGACATGCATAACAGTTGGCACTGCAGTTATCTGGGTATGACCCTATTGAAGGCAGCACTATACCTAGGGCAGTACAAGATGACTGGCAGGAGAATGTGCTGGCCAGATCCAGACAATATCAACCGCACACACACATAGCTTATTGACCTCTGCATATTGTGGACAGGCAACATGTTTTCATGTGTATTGGTAGAGCCTAGCCAATGTGTGCTATGCTGCTATTTCCATTCCATGCAAACATAAATGTCACTGCATTTGTGTGGGTATATGGGGGGCACACATGTCAACTGTACACATTTGCACAGACTGTGCTGATATTTGCTTTACATTTTGGTTCCATTTACCATACTATAGTGCCCTGTCTTGGGGACTGGTGGCATATCAGTACAGAGCCCAGATCAGATTGTACTGGCATACATTTGAGTTTCAGATTTCTTACCCTTCATAGCCTTACTGCAACCGTGGGTCCTGCTGTGCTATGACTGTGCGAGTCTATAGGGGGTAATTAAACATTACCAACATGTGTGTGCCTTTAACAGACATTTCACTGTGGTTTTCTACAGCTGACTTGCTGTGTGGGTGTGAGGGGTGGTTATGGGACCCCCACCCGACATCCATGCCTGTGACCTATGACCCCGCATTTAGTTGTCCCCACACATATACTGCAGTGGGATTTGCCACCTTGGTTATTACTGCATAGTGTGTGAAGGCCGGTTTTGGCCAGACATTTCCTAATGTCCCACATAGCTGTCAGTTGAGTGCTGCTTTCCCAGTAGACCACCCCATTCCCTTGCATGCATGCAGCATTACCATAGATATGCTAGCAGAACATACTATTCCATTCATTTATTGTTAAGAAGACTGACTTACCTAGTGCTTGCAGCAGTTGTGAGGACAGTGCTTGAGGGCCACCTATGTTGGATGCACACAGTACACTGCTTATACATGGTAAGTTACAGGTAATGTGATGTGTGTGTCATCCATTTTACTGTATGTGAGAGTCAGAGAGAGATGTCAGTCCTTGGGGGCTCTTGCAGTGTCAGTGTGTGTGCTATGTGTTGTCTCTTTGTCAAGGTGTGTGCATACTGGCACGCCTCTGTCTGTCTATGGGTGTAGGCTCAGGGGCCTACTCCTGTGAATCCCTCTATGCCTGTGGGGACCTTGGCAATGGTGGTGGGTTGTGTGGCCCTTCCCCATGCTGTTCCTGCTGCAGCTGTTTCCAAAGGATCATATTGTGGAGCATGGCACATACTATGAACATGTGTGCACATGTGGCTGGAGAGTACTGCAAGGCTCCACCAGATATGTCAAAGTAGCGGAACTGTGACTTGAGCATCCCAAACACGTGCTCTATAATTATCCTGGTTTGTGCGTGTGCCCCATTATGGCATTCCTGTGTGGTTGTGTGTGCATTTCTGATGGGTGTCATCAGTCATGGCTCCAGTGCATAGACAGAATCCCCCACCAGATTTCCATATGTGATGCCCCCACTGGCAAATGCCTGGCACAGTTTTGACAAATGCCAGATGTGGGAGTCATGATAGCTTCTAGGGCTGCCAACACACACATTCATGGTAATGCCCTGGGCATTGCACACAACCTGGCAGTTGATGGAGGGGAATCTCTTGCGGTTTATGTAGACCCTACCCTGTTCACTGGGTGGTGCTCTGATGTAGATGTGCATGCAGTCTATGACACCCAGTACCTCCAGGTTTCTTCTACATGGTGGAAGAGCTGCATATTTCTGGTCCTCTCCTCATGGGTGTTGGAGAAGTAAATGTTCTCACCAGCATGTGGTAGCATGGCATCCAGGAAATGGTGGTGTACCCTGGATGAAGATGCCTGTGAGATCCCCATGATGTCCCCAGTAGGTCTTTGGAAAGTACCTGTAGCTAGAATTGTTAAGGCAATACATACCTTGGTATCCACTGGGATGGGTTCCCCTCTGTTGGTTCTAGCTCTGAGTTGAGGCCGGCACAGCTCAGTGATTTGCTGTAGTATGTCTCTGTCCAGCCTGTAGTACTCTAGCATCTCCAGATCAGGTAGCCCCTGGTAGGTTACCCTGGGTTTGAACACTGTTCTCCTCCTCCTTGGTCTGTGGCAGTTGTCAGCATTATCCTCCTC
Organism: Protopterus annectens; assembly: GCF_019279795.1. Classification (NCBI taxonomy): domain Eukaryota; kingdom Metazoa; phylum Chordata; order Ceratodontiformes; family Protopteridae; genus Protopterus; species Protopterus annectens. The sequence goes on from NC_056743.1 coordinate 1,382,860,406, forward strand.
TCCGCTGTCAGCCTCTAGTACATACTGATGGATCAAAGCAATGGCAGCCACTAACATTTTTCAAGTTAAAATTCTCCTGCATGTATACACCAATGGGGCAGAGTTTGTGGGAACAAACAGACTGTAAGGTGTTTCCATACTTTATACTGTTGTGCTTCGTATGCTGCCTATATGATTGGCTGACTATGATACATTCCAGCTGCCAGCTATATTACTCATGGCTTTGCTTTGGCCACTGTGAGTGTTAGAGGCATTTGTGGTAATTTGTGCATGATTGCCTTTATTCTTTTAATGCCCCTTTTTTAATTAATTTTTACTTACATCTCCTCCCATTTTCAGCTATGCAGCCACCTGCCAGCTGTATTATATTTGCATGGCCCATTCTGACTTGCAGGTATCCCATAGTAATAATTTCTACTTCACTTCTCCTTTATTTTGTGCTGTTGCCCATTATTTTTATTTTTACATCTCCTCCCATTTTCAACTATGCAGCCACCTCCCAGCTGTATTATATTAGTATGTGCTTTGCATGGCTGATTCTGACTTGCAAGTATCCCATAGTAGTGATTTCTACTTTGGTACTCCTTTATTTTCTGCTGTTGCCCTTTATTTTTTTTTTACATCTCCTCCCTTTTTTTGCTATGCAGCCACCTGCCAGCTGTATTACTGAGTGCTTTCATTGACCCATTGTGGGTTGCAGACTCCCATATTGCTGATTTGTACTGCATTTTCCCTGTTCTGCTACTTCCTTTAGCTTTTCCTATATCCTTCCTCTTTGAGCCTGTAGCTAGTGTAAACAGCAAGAAATGTCCCTCCCCTGGGCATGAACATGCTACTCCATTACATGGAATAAGAGTAAACAGCCTCAGACACACACCCTCACTTAGCTGTGCTTACCTAAGCAGAAACCAGCCAACAGAGCTCCAATGTGCTTTCAGCAAGCATGCCACACCCCCTTTTCATTTTACTTGCTCCTCCTGCCTACACAATCATGTTAGAGCACCTATATGGTTAAGTGCAGTCTGACACTTAGAAAAAAATTCTGATTCATTATAAGTCCCCTCATTAACATACCCCACTGCCTTAAGCCCTAGTTACTGCACTACACACGAGCCTTCCCCCTTAGCAACCACTGTTTCCTGCCATTGTTTACTTTCTGCATGCCATTGACTATAATGCCAAAATGCAGAATTCCCTAAAGTTCATGTTTTCACCCTTATTTTTAACTTTTCTGCCCCCTCCCACTAGCATACCACTTCCCATGCACTCAATGGCTAAGATCGGCAAACAAAAATAAAAGTAAACATTTTTTTTTTTAAACAGTTTTGCATGCCGATGGCCATATATTTGGCCATTGGTATGCATAGCTGCTCTAATACATGCTTTATTGAATACTGACATGCCTCATTTGTGTAATTTGCAGAAATGTATTTGTTTAGTAACCGAATACATTTCTGCACCTTACACTGTTCCAGCACGGAGACCTGTCAACTTCTTGGATCGCTAGATCAGCTCATTTGAATAGTTTTCACCAGCAAATGAGATGATTAACATCCACCATGGCTTTCCGTGCTGGAACAGTGTAGGGCCACTCGTGCACATCAAAACGGCACATACCTGGATCTCGAGGTGGCCATTTTCCATGCAGGAGCGGCTACACTGTTCCTGCACAGAAAATGACTGTTAATGAATCCCGGGGATAGACTTCTTCAGAACCCAGAAAAGGAATGTATAACAGAAAAATGGCATGTTTAAATGTAACAACTGTAAATACTGTCAATTTATAAATGAGTGTTCAAATATTATTTTAAGACACTCACATAAACAGATTTAGGCTACTGGAAGGTACATATGCAATCCCAATATGGTAGTATATTTAGCTACATGCAAATCATGCAACAGTTTTTTTGTAGGTAAGACTACAAGAAAACTGTCAAAGCATATTTATGAACATAAATTTGCTGTTAGAAACAAAGACATGACAAATGCTTTAGCAAAACATGTCTTATCTTTTTTTAAAACAAAAAACATCTTTATTAAACCATCACTTACTTAACAGGCAATCATACATTTATATAAATTAAAACAAACCAGACAGACACAATCCTAGTTGCAATCATTTTACATCACAAACCATACTGACACACTGCCATTTGCAAACATTATACATCACTTAGAAAAACATGCCTTATCTTGTTCAGAATTCAGGAAGTTCTCATTTTTTTTTGTATTGGAGAATGTATCACAAAAAACTTTTTCTGGTGATGTAAATAGTTTATAAGTCAAAGAATTTAATTGGCAACTTTTACTAAATGCAAAGAAAAGTTCTGGGGTTAAATGAAAGCATAAATATAAAATGCTTACTAAAGATGCAAAGGATATAACATTTATTTATTTATTGATATTTCATTCATTATACTTTTAACTAGAAAGTTGTATGTGAACTTTTTATGTGAATGTTTTTTTTCTAATCTGGAAGATTTTTAAACTTGGTATCATGTGAGTGATTATGTAATTAAGTAAAAGTATAAGTAGAACTAAGTGACTGTTTCGTATAGCTCTGAAGAAATTCATTACATTTTTGGATGAAAGCACTTAGCTTTGCAGAACTGGTTCCTTATTGTATGTTCTTTTGAAGAAAAGTGCATTTGAAGAGCTATCAGCTATCAGACTCTGGTATTTATACTTATAAGTACTATTACTGTGACTCAGCACTGTGGTATTACAGCAATTGCTTTCATTGATTTTGGCCATTTACTTTAATGTCTGCACACTTACAGGTAGGGTGTTGGGTTAGGATTAGCTTTATGGCTACTTGACTGTTCTGTCTATCATCACGGGTCCACTTCTAAATCTTGAAAGCTCATAATCTCGAAATTCAAAATGCTGAGTCCAAAATCTAGAAAGTTCAAAATACTGAAAACTCAAAATACTGAATTTTATAATATCGAAAAAAAAACTACAGGATACTAACACTTACTTTACTCCACCAGAAGTACATAGAGAAACAAATAACAGACAAAGCATATTAGTTTACTCCAACTATTGAGTTGTTATATTTAAGTAGCAGGGGGTGTAGGGTGTTCAGGTGGGCTTAACCCCCTTCTTATAGTTGGAGAAGAGTAATATGTTTTGTTATGTAGTTGTGCTGGAATATTGTAAGAGTTGGTATACTCTGTTTTTTTGATATTAGGAAATTCAGTATTTTGAATGTTCAATATTTTGAACTTTCAAGATTTTGGACTCAGTATTTTGAATTTCAGGATTATGAGCTTTCAAGAACTAGAAGTGGACCCATCATCACAGTGTCTTAACTGATGTGGGACACAGCAAATGCATAAATAAGAGCAGTGGTTACTCCTTCTGTTCCTGGCTTATAGTTGTTCTCTGTTGTACAGTTGAGCTGATTTGTGTTAGGATAACTATTATTTTTTTTCTGACTTATATTGTTAGTAAAGTACTTTGTTATCTTCATTGTTCTGATTTGGGACTTGCCTATATGGATACATATATGTCTTCTTGTGATAGAAACAGTATGAGGGGGTTTGTATCACACATGCAGCGTCCCAGAGTTATTATTTGCCACCTAGAATTTTGAAGGAATGTCATTTAAAATAAAAGCCAGCATCATTGTGAATCAAATTTGCAAAATGGATATTTTACACGGAAAGCAGACAGTAGTGCAGTGGTAGCTGTGTTGCCTGACAGCTGTGATTTGTCTGGTTTGATTCTTGGCTGGGATGCCTTCTGTGTGGAGTCTGCATGTTCTCCGTGGGTTTGCTCTTGTGTCCACAGTGGGTATTTGTCCCTATTGTTTGGACTGTAGTCCCCCATTATTGGCTTCATCCAGGTTTTTTGTGCCAAGGTTGAGAGCTATGGTGATAACTGAACTTACTGAATATGTTTGGGGGCTGTATTCCCCCATTATTGGCTTTGTTCAGGTGTTTTGTGCTAAGATGTTGACAGCTATGGTGAGAAATGAATTCACTTAATGGTAGCCATTTAAGTTTCAGTTTTCCTTTCTTTCATAAAAATAGATGATTTGGCATAGTGGTATGTAGCACTGACTGTTTTGCACAGGGACCTGGGTTCAATACTTGGTGGTGAAAACCCAGCATTTATTCTAGCAACTTTCCAACATTATACAAGCAATGTTTAAAATGTGTCCCTGGTTTTTGGGCTTTTGACCCCCCCCCCCAAAAAATAAATTTTGGCTTTGTCCGGATTTCTTGTGCTGCAAAGTTCAGAGATACAGTTGAGTGTTGAGTAGATTTTACAAGGAGCTGAGAGCTACAGGGGAACAAAAGTTTAGTGCTGCTTATTCCTCAAGGGCAACTGGCACTTTATTTGTAGATGAAACAATGACATATAAAGTTGTTTGCTAGCACTAACCTCTTCATTAGTTAACAGATTTCTTTAATGTGGAATTATTTAGATGGCTTTTACTTCTTCAGAGATCATGCATATTTACTGATACTGGTGGACTATTGAAGTTTGAGTAGACTTTTATGATGGAAATGTTCTGAATTGGGCAGTTCAACTGTACTATATTGTACAAGGAATATAATTTAATACAGTCAGGAAGGTTTATCAAAGAGCATGTGTATGTTTCATGTTCAAGGGGCCTATGATTTGAAAACAGCACAAGATTAATCTTTATCTGCCACTGGCAAAATGTATTTTCTTTGAATGTGGGTTTCAATGCTGTTTCAATGAATGTGAGTTTCAAGGGCAGAGAAGGTTTAATGCTAAGTCTATTTTCATTGTGAGACTGCATTGCTTTGTTTAGCAGATATCGATTAGGGTTTATGCTGTAAAATATAAAATAAAACTTTCAAATGAAGTCCATATCATCACAGAAGTAAAGCAGTATGCACATAACAGTGTTTATGGCAAATGGGGTGAAATAACCAAGGAATGGCTGCAGGGGGGGATGCTCCATTTGACCATGATTTTGTGAGGGGGGGAAGTGCAGCAAACCCAGACAGCCTAGGCTGAACTATACCTCTCAACTGTCCAGAATTTTGCAGAATGAATAGATTTTTGATTCTTATTTTTGGTTTGTTCCTCATAAAATTTGTGGTTTTCTGCCAAATCATTTAGGAATGAAGTCACTAAATAATGACAGACATTGAGTTTCAGACATCATAACTTTCAGGAAAATGCATGCTAAAGCAAGACCTGTTATTCTATCAACTGTCTTAAGTTTATACAAGAGCATTTTTTAGTATTGTTTGTATGTTCCCCCAATATATTTGGCCTTGTCCAGATTTCCTGCATTAAGAGGTTGAGAGGTATGTGCAAATAAATCATTTTATAGAATTAGGAATATCCAAACCTCTCAACTGTCCCCAATTTTGGCTCAAAATGTTGCTCTCCTCCTAATAATCCCTCTGCAAAATGACAATTTTGGAAGAAAACGTGGAGGGTTTACAATTACAAATAACTGTAATGATCAGAGTTTGATTACTTTTATTTCAGAAATGCATGTAGATGATCTTATTTTGTCAGCTGCTCAAGTTAACAGTACTAATTTTAAAAAGGTGTCCCTTCTTTGATAAGTTCCCAGCTGTATTGTGTGGCAATTTTATATTTTTGCATAACATTTTTGGTCTGATTTTCATAAAATTGTGGTTTTCTGGCAAATTAGTAGCAAATCATTAAAGACTGAAGTTAGAAAATAATGGCAGACATTTGAGTTTCAGATTTCATACCTTCAAAAATTCATACTAATGCAAGACCTACTACTATTCTATTATCTTTCTAAGTTTATAAGAGCAGTATTTAAACATTGTCTTTATTTTTGGGCCTGTGTCCCACTTCTATGTATGGCTTTGTCCAGATTTCTTGCTCTGAGGTTGAGAGTTATGAGTGTCAGAGCCATCACCGTCAGCCAGAGACATTTCAAACTGTGACCTACTTGTTGCACCCCACTCCCCATTGTAGTGCCTTTGGATGTGTCCAAGCAAGGCAAGGAGCAGTTATGCAGTTCAAGTGTGCAGAGTATTCCACCATCCAAGGTAGACCACAAGTACCAAATAACAAGATCCAAGAACACCCGTGGAGACAATGATTCAACTGCAGCAGTAAGATAGTAGAAAACAAATTTAATTCCAAAACGATTCCTTTGACACAGTAAAAAGCACAATAAAGACAAGCGCTTTCGCCTGGACCATTCCAGGCTTTATCAAGTCAGAATGAATAACAATAGTAAAAACACTTTATAAATAGATTAAACTCCTTGATCACATGCTCATTTAATTGTTAATTGATGAGTAAATAACACCTGATAAAGGTTAGAGCCTTGCTTGTGTGCATACATTGTTTTTCTTAAAAATATATTGCTCAAAACCTGTGGTAATCCACATAGTTTTGCAAATAGCTGTTGCTATTTGCATCTTACAAACCGTGTGCAATTTCAAATGTTCATAAAAACATTATTTTAAAAACAGGAATTAAATGCTCTAACATGAGAATATTTCCTGATAAATGTCTAAAATATCAATGCATAGTCTGTCCGAAAGCAAACCAACATATGGCAACAAACAAATGAAAAAATAAAAATAATACGATATAAAGAAGAACAATTTTACTAGTGCTTTAGCTACGCATTGTGCTGAGAGGTCTCGGCACAACTTCAGCTTTCAGGTTTTGCAAGTTATTAATCCCAACAGGAGAGAGGGAGATCATTTAGGCACAATAGAGTTGTCTGAACTCAGGTGGATTCTAAGGTTAAAGGCGCACATACCACCTGGGCTTAACACTGTTGTTAACATTCGCCCTGCTTTGCTAGGATCGCTATGACATAGCGACTACATATATACTTTGATATACTATTCATGGACTTGGAATCAGTATCATAGATTCCTGCTATATTTTGATGCATAATGATATGCCATCTATGATATGTTCATTTTAAACATCTCCTTTCATTTCCTACTCATAATTTATATTGCCGTATCAGAGAAAAACGATGAATAGTGTTTGCTGACTAGTTCTGATTTTTTGACATCTTGAGGCCTTCAACCCCAATTGATTACTTACATAGAATCATATATCAGTACCTGCTTTGCCCTGCTAGGATCATTGTGATATAGCAACCAAATATATGTTTTGAGGTATTATTTTTGAACATGGAATTAGCGTCGAGGATTTGGACATGTCCTGTTATATTATGATGTATCGTTCATGACATATTCTGTTTAAAATATTTCTTTACATTATACGTCAGTTATGGGAACTTAATGCTATGATGTGTATATATACTAGGAATGTCTTACATAATGTCTCGATCTTATACATTTGCAATGACCTGTGAGAATAGTACTAGAACACTCATGTCTTACATCTTGCAACTGCTCTGTTTAAGTGATTTTGAATATCAAGATGAAGGTCCGTCGGCCGTATTATGTTTGGCCGATGTATGCATGAAAATGTTTAGAAAATAAGAAATAATAAAAAGCATGAAATGAAATGATAACATCCCTACAGTCATATCTGATATATGAGTTAAGAATATTCCAAGCTCTATCTTTATACACTGATACCTATATGTTCATTTGATGACTACAGCTTCAGAGTGACTATGAAACATGAAAAGTGTTGCTTAAGAACCATGTTGGTTCCATTTGCGGTGTTAATCTGATGTGATTTAACTCATTTAAAGTGACAAAACACAGTTCATATATTCAGCTCAAGCGTACATGTATACATGAGCGTTTTTGTAAAAAATTTTTTAATATATTTACAATAAGTCACTATCTGATTTATGTGACATTATATATTAAATATTTAGTATATCTTAGTGCTTTTAATGAAAAGGATGGAGGATGTTTGTTTGTAGTATTTATTGTATCTGTTAAGAGAGGTGATATATATTGGCGGTCACTTTAACTGCATTGATTGTGCCTTAATTAATTAGATAATTGATGATTGTTTTTATATATAAATGGGCGTTTTTTATGTGAAAATTGTAACCTGAGGAAGCGCACCTGTGTGCGTGAAAGCGCTTGTTTTTTAGAAAATAAAACTGGATTTTTACCTTATCGTGGTGGTTCCTAGCAGTATTTTTTCATCTTACAAACCGTGTGCAATTTCAAATGTTCATAAAAACATTATTTTAAAAACAGGAATTAAATGCTCTAACATGAGAATATTTCCTGATAAATGTCTAAAATATCAATGCATAGTCTGTCCGAAAGCAAACCAACATATGGCAACAAACAAATGAAAAAATAAAAATAAAATAAACATTAAATTTGGGGTATACCATATCAGCTTGTATCAGGGAGTATCATATAAACTATAATCTGGCTCTTCTAAGTTTGAGGACTGGGCCTATGCTCAACATGCCATTCAGGCCAGGTGTACTGCCCGCATCAAGCCTGAGCTGCCAGATTAACTCCCTAAATTCCAAGGTTGATTCCCAATCTCCACCTCTGTTACTGGGGTGTACCTGTTCAAGCACCATAAAGGCGAGTTTAAAATTGGGGCAAGTAAGGGAGTGTTTGAAAAATGCGTTACTTTCCTTCATTTTACCAATATCATAAATGTGTTCATATATTCGCTTCCTAAACTCCCTTTCAGTTTTTCCTATATAAAACGCGCCGCAGGTGAGACAATAACCAATATAAACAACACCTTTCATGTTGCAAGTGTAGTGCCCGTGTGGTTTCAAATTAATTTTGCGTTCCTTCAAATATATGTGATTACTATTAATAATAAGGGGACACTGTTTACACATACCACATTTAAAGGTGCCATTCTTTTGTTGAGTTGTCATACGGGTGATATTATTTCTTTGCTCAAACACCTCTTTTAAATTGCGTCCTCTTTTCCTAACAAAAACTGCTTTTTTAGGGATTAAATTCTTGAACTCATCGTTGGTTTCTAACACAAACCAAAACTTGGTAATTGTGTTCTCTATTTCTCTTGAGTTCTCTGAAAAGGTGTAAATGAAGTTACTAGGGTTCTCCTGTACTTGTGTGTTAAAAATCCTTGGGATGGGAATACAAGTATTTTTGTTCCCAAGCAATGGTGTGTAAATTAAGTCCCTTTTACTGAGAATCTCATGAGTAAGGTTGTTCACCAGGTCATCTGGGTAACCCCTCTCTGTAAACATCACTTTTAGGTTGTTTGCTTCATCAATAAAGTCCGACAACCTACTACACATACGGGATGCTCTAATGAGTAAACCCTTAAGTATTCCTTTCTTTTGATGGAATGGATGTTGACTATTGAAATGCAACAGGGAGTTGGAAAATGAGGGTTTTCTGTAAACCTTAGAATATAATTCCAGTGACTGGGAATCCCTGAGGATTACTACATCCAAATAATGGAGCTCTTTCTCACTGATTTCATGTGTAAATGCTAAAAGATCTGTGGTGGAATTGATGTATTCCAGAAAACCTGTAACTTGTTCTCTCGTACCATTCCAGATAATACAAATGTCGTCTAGGTAGCGACAATAAAACGTAATATGCTGTGCCCAGGTAGATTGGAAAATGTAAGCTTGCTCCCATCTATGTAATACTGCATTTGCATATACGGTGGCACAAGAAGCGCCCATAGCAACTCCCTTTGTTTGCTTGAACAGTTCCCCATTGAAGAACACATAACTGTTGTTAAGAACAATATTTAACATTTCAGAGGTAAGATTGATAAGATTGCTGCTGAGTCTAGTTTCATGTTTAAGAAAATCAGTAAACCACTCAACACCTATAGTGTGAGGGATACTAGGAAATAGCTCCTTAATGTCCACAGTAATCATTAGTGAGGAAGTAAGGCATTTTTCTTTTGGAAAATGTCTGAGAAACTCCCAAGAATCTTTGACCACATGGGTCATGGCCAAGGTGTGTTGTTTGGTAATGAAGTCAATAAATTTAGCTATGGGTTCCGTTACCCCACCCGCACCAGAAACAATTGGTCTGAATGACAAACGATTAGTGCCTTTGTGGGTTTTGGGGATTCCAAAAATAATAGGAACCCTGGGTTTGTTAACTAATAAAAAATTGTAAAGCTGCTCGTTAATAGCTCCTTGTAAAAGATGGTCGTAAAGTGTGTATTTTATCTTAGCTAGGGCTATATTATACTCATTGCGAGATATCAAGCAGTACTGTTTGTCATCATATAACATGTTGTGTATACTTTCCTCATAGGTGTGGTCGTACATAAGTACGACACCCCCACCCTTATCTGGCTTCATTACCCTGACATGTTCACTGGATAACATGGAAATGTATTCAAGTTCATGTTTGGTTATATTAGATTTTTGTGTATTCGTGGAATAAAGGAACTTGTCACGTAGTTCATGTTCAACTAATTCCTCATAAAGTTTCAGGGGTTGTACCATAGGAGGGTTGAATGTACTTTTTCTATTAAGCCCGTTGGTAATATGTGTTACATTTTTCAAAAAATGTTTCAAATTTAATGCTCTGGTGAACAATTTAAGGTCCACCAGTAGACTTGCTAAGTTGACTCTGTTAGAGGGTACAAATTGAAAGCCTTTAGTAAAAATTCTAAAAGCTATTTCATCTATTGAAACTTCAGTGTAATTATAAATGCTAAAATTATTCATTTTAAACACCTTACAGTTGACTTCATCTAATACTTGAATACAATCGTTGTTAGCATTATAATTGACCATAGTGAGGGGAACAGGTGATGTAATTGGGTCAGGGACATTGTCAGTATGAATCTCAACACTTATTTGTTGTTCCACCTGGGTCCTGGTCTCTGTGGTTTGTACCCCCACCCCCCCGGTTCTCCCCGGGGGATAGTGAAAATCCTGGTTCCGTTGTATTCTGTCTTTCTCAGCCAAGCGTTCGCTCCTACATGGAGCCTCATGGTAATTAGACCACAAGTACGACCGTGGCTTTTCATCTGTCCTTGATTTTGCAGAATGTTCTGGTTTTCTGTCATATTTTTATACTGTTGATTTATGCTTCTTATTATTCAGAAAATGCTTGCTGTTGTAGTGCCCTGTTGCTCTGTATTAAAGTCGCAATGTTTTATTGACCATCAGGTAAGCTTGTCAGAGATTTTAAGATGTAAGTAAGCTTTAATATGCATACTGTTAAATAATTACCAACACTGAAAGCCTTTTCATTGTTGCCATGCAGACAATATTTACATAACTAGATAACGTATAAGCCTTAGGTATTGAAATGCATATGGCAGTATTTGAAATAAAGGACAGGGTTACAGTATTTTCAGAAGCTCATTACATTTGTTGGAGACTTGCAGTTATCTTTGCAGGCTTTACCCGTAAACTAAACAGAATGCCAATCTGTCATGTGTGGTCCATAACTTGTGCAGTAATCCTTTAAGCAATTTATCTTGAGCTTATTTCTTGTTTGCTGTTCATTTTTTACTTTGATCATGTGTTCCCCATGAAACAAGTAAATAGTTGTCAGCCAGCAGGTCATTTTTGGATAAGAAACATTTTTACAAGTGGGGGTATCACAGAGATTGCTACTTTCAGCATGTTACTTGGTAATTTTATAAAGCTGAATATAAATTATAATTAGAACTGCAGTGCAAGGAGAAGTGGCTTGAGCTGAGTGCTGATTGTTTTATTTTATACTTGCTTTTGACTGGCATTAGAGTAATGTATTTAAAAAGCAATTTATTTTTTCATGCCTCACAACCTTTGTGTTTCCATCTAGATATTAAGTAAGTTGTCATGTAGCCAATGCATTGAAATTTTTTTTTCTTCTACGCTTCATTTTGTCTTGATTGGACTCTCATAATGATGGTTTGGCACCCAGGGAAGCATATTTAATTAAAGTTCCAGTTGTTGTGGTTTTGAGTATAGCTCCACCCCTTTCTGGTTGGACACACCCCTTCCTATTGGCCCCACCCAATCAGCTGTCTCCTGCAGCCCCCCTTTAATTTGAAGTCACCAGCTACCACTGTCTTATAGTAGCTAATTTTTATGGCCCCATTGTAGGCAATGAAGACATATTGCATCACTTTAGTGTGAAAATCATTTTTTTCAGTCTTACTGGTGATTAACTATTGCAGGTGACTTCAATGTGGTAAGAGATCTATACCTCCATAGAATTCCCAGTAGAACTATTCAGCAACCCAGATGCACCGGAAAACTGGATAATGTTATGGACAAATTTTCACTTGTTGATGTTTGGAAGGTGCTGAATCCTACTAAACTAGAGTGCTCATAGTATACCTTAGTGAGTTTCTTAGATTTCTGGCTAGTGTACAGGAGGTTGCTCCCCTTTAATTCTTCAACAGAAATTACATCTTCAGCCTTACCTGAGCACTCTGTTATACATATGCCCTATACCCCCCAATTCTCACATAAGGTATCCTATCAATGGAGGTTAGACCTGCTTTTATTGAAATGCTGGTAGTCCAGGGAACTCTTGACTATGAAGTTTAAATCTGATTGGGAAGTGTATTCTCACACAGTCCTAGTGTGTTTGAAGTGTGGGAACTGTTTAAATCAAAATGGAGAAAATATGTGAGGGATTTCCAGGGGACACAAAAGGAAGATTTAGCTAGTAAGCTTGATGCCTATCAGGGTCTCTGAAAAAATTAGACCACAAGTTTGAAATGAGTAATTGTTCTAATCAAGAAACCTTATGGAATATAAAAATGCTGAAACAAGAAATCAAGCATTTACACCTCACACACATTTATGAAAGGTGGGAATGGATGAAGCTGTTTTACTGGGCCTTGGGTATCACATCCAACAAAATCCTGACATGGAAATGTAATGAACATACCAAGCAGTCTTTTATTACAGCCATTACAAATGCAACATGCTATATCCAGGTGGAGCCATATACTATTGATTATATTCTTTTGGAAGTATATGCTGCCACTGGTAACCCATTTGCTAGTGAGAGACCCTATGACCACACTGCTGTATAGAGGACATCCCACCACTAGATATCACAGTGGATACCCTGTTATTCCTAGCTACTCCCATCACAATTCAAGAAATCATATGCCCTGTAGCAGCTTTAGCTGATGGCAAAGCTCTAGGTCTGGATGTTTCAGGTACTGACTTCACCAATATGTACTCCACTTAATTACATATAAAACAGGCTATGATGGCCAAATGCTTCCCATTTCAATTCACATGAGCCAAAGCAATCATGATGTTGAACCCCCACAGGGACCTCCTAGTGGCAGCTAGCTATCAACCTATCTCAGTGTCAATACTGACCATAGGACTGCTAATTTATTGGCTATGAGAATATAAAAGATACTAGATAAGATAATTCCTCCCAATCATTTAGGATAAGAAAAAGGAACATTGAGTAGGTCTGATGCACTAACAATATGCAAGTGATTTGTCAGAACAAGGCAATAAGAGCAGGTTGCTTTGCTTATTGATTTCAACAAGGCCTATGACACAGTTTGCTTGGATTTCATATGGGAAGTTATTCATTATTATGGATTCCCTCATTTTTTTTAATGAATGAGTTCAGCTTTTGTATTTTATTCTATCTGATCAAGTTTACTCAGATGGCATTCTCTCCAGTCCCTTATTATTAAGTAGGGGAACTAGGCGGGGATGTATACTTTCCCTTTTAATTTTCATTTTGGCATCAGTGACTGACAGATTCTTCACTCTCAGGTTTTGTCACTTTTGCAATAGATAGAGTAAAAGATACCATGGGCTAACTACCTGGTTAGCTGATGACTCAGTGATATGGCTTGAGGACTTCACCTCAGAGGCATGTCCAGTTCTGGATCTGTTTGACTCCTTATCCCTCCTACTGGCCTTTCTGTGAATTGGCAGAATAATATAACATTTCCATTCTCTCACCTCAAACTTGACAATCTTCAGTATATTATTGGTTAAAAAATCAGTTGTCGTGTCTTATCTTGGTATACATCTAAATATAATTATGCATAAATGGGATAAGGCAAACTTTTCTTTCACTAACTGAGTAGATGAAGAAAGTGATTAGTAAATGGAGAAAAAGTCAAAACTACATTTCTTAAGTAGAATTCGAGTAGTTAAATTACTTATTTTTCCTAGAAATTTATTTCTCCCATGACAACTTCCACACCTTTCTTTTTCGCTACAGTTAAGCAAGATGAAAAAAATTATCCTTGACTTTATCTGGGAAGGCAAAAGACCTAAACTCAACCAGGCTAAGATGTATATTCCCACAATGAAAGGGGGGTTGCAGTACTAGATCTTTGCAAGTATGGGAAAATGATTAAAGTTCTACTTTTGTAAGAATTCACTACTCTCCCAAACTTGTTTGGTTCAAGGTAGCATTATTTTTGCACTTCTCAAGGTCCTATCTGCCTTGGATCTCCTGCTCACAAATTTGGTATTTGGGAGGACTGACCAGTTTGATAGAGCATGATGCAGTAGGGGTAAAGAACATCCATGTACCCTTTATATCTCTACCCAGTTTTCTATGGTATCACCCAGTGCTTAAAATTGCTAAGAAAACAATATTCTGGGAATCTTGTATAGAGGCTGGTATCTATTTTATAAAGGATCTCTGAGACCCTTTCGCACAGGAAGTAAAGACATGAGACCAGGTTAAAAAGGAATTCCTTATTGTTATAAGTTTGTTGGTGGCAATATTTCTAACTTAGAGCATGAATTCAGTTAAGTAGCTCCAGCATTGATAGAGGTTCATTGAACATCAAAACTCTTAATTTAGTAAGTAGATAAATGCCTGTAACAAATCTTAAACCCTAAATTTAGACTCAGATCATTTTTATATGTACTGTGGGAAGTATTTGGTAAATTATTGGACTCTTTGTTAGACAAGTGGAACAATAAGTTAATTAATCCTCTTACACAAGAGGTGTGACTGTGCTGTTTAGTAAATACTCATGATAAGAGATGCCCATTACTATCTAGATTCGTACTTATTATATTGTTATATCAGTGACATTTAGCACCTATTTTCTTATTGAGATGGCAAAGGGGCAGGAATGACGCATGCTGGCACTGTGAGACACAAAGAGAAAATTATTTTCATTTGGCACTAAAACATTATGGCACCAGGTAATTGGTGGGATAGTATGAGCAATTTGATCACAACTTCCAGATTGGCATGACATTAAATTTTGGAATTTTGAATTTATACCATCTCACACTAAAATGGGGATCACAGAATATGCCTGCATTTGCACTATTTCCACTCAGCTTTTCATAGACTGCATTCTAAATTAATCTAATGGGCACATAATGCAAATGACACAAAAAAAGTGGTTGGAGTTTTGAAGAATTGTTATGTGTAAAATTGTATTGCAGATACTTATTTTATATCAATACATTTCCATTCATCATTCTATTATTGTATATACTCTGTTTTGTTTGTTACTGATAATTTCATGTAATCTTTATTCTTCAGAAATCAACAAAATGTTTGATTAAAAAAAAGAAAACACTGCATACATTCTTCCCCTCACCCCTCTTGTTACAATTCATCAACCTACCCACAGCCCATCCAACCTCATCAAGCATACCCCCAACTTCAGAACTCCCTACATTCTTCAGCTTTATTTCAAACACAACAAAATAAAATACATACTTCTACCAGTTCTCAAAAACCTAAAATGCAATGGTCTTCTAGGATCAGATGACATACATCTCTGGTTCATGCACTGTTTGAGAGATTACATCACAACACTCCTATACCATATATTCAATCTATGCCTAGCACATAGCAACATTCCAGACATATGAAAACTTGCTTTAATAAACTCAATCCCAAAACAACACAAAACCAACAAATTCTCACATTACCATCCTATCTGTATCCTTCTCACCCGAGGAAAAATCATTTAAAAGGCATGCACACACAGTTAATACAATACATATTAGACTGTAATCTCTGTAACAAGCAATGTGGATTTTGGTCTGGCCAGAGCATCTCAACAGCAGTTTAAAACCTAACTGTTACTATCCTACTAAGGATGACTAAAAGTCATCTCAAGGGTGCCATCTTTATTGACCTGACACAGGCATTCAGTCTAGTAGATCATGAAAATGGCATTAGTCTAGATGCCCTACCTTGCTTCCAAAGCTATGTGTTTACCTAACACTACTGTGTTTAAATTCTCTATCTCTCTGTCTCGCTCTGTCTCTGTTCACTAGCATTGCTATCAAGTAATGTCTTTAAAATCTGGAATTATATCCCTACCACCATCAGACAACAAGCCAACTTATTTAGATTCAAAAACATGTTAAAACAGGTCTATATCATATCAGCGAATCACACAAATTGTGAACGCTCATAATATCGAACGTACCTCAAAGTGCTTTTTCTGAGATCGCAGTACAGTGAAGAATGGGATATTTGGCCTTTCCTCACTGTAGTGTGATCTTGGAGTTGGAGTACATATTTAGTGGTGGGTGTGGGGGCACAACCCCCACAACAGGAAGTTTGAGGTCCGGTACGTTCGATATTATGAGCGTTCACAATTTGTGCGATTTGCTCATATGATATAGACCCGTTAAAACAACAATTTAAAAACACTTGGCTCAGCTCTTGCATCTCCCCAGGCTAGACTACCCCGGCCCTTCCACACCTTCATTACTCCTATATATCTCAACAAAGCAAATTGCAATGTACATTTCCAAATGTATTCTGTCTATTTCCTGTTACTGCCACTTTTACTGTCTCTATTTCCCTGGACAAGTTTTTTCTCTCCAATAAAATTTCAGCTCATACTCACTGTCTTCTACATATACCTTAACTGCACTGCAACTTTTTTTTTCTCTGTATCACCTAAGAAATGTAAACACTACTCACCTCTTCTCACCTTCTCTCTGCTTTCTACACTTATCACCTCCTGTCTTCTTTATACTCATATCTCTCTCAGTCTCTCAATTTCTCCTACCAATAATTGTAAAATTATAATTTGACATTTTAAACTTCACTGTATATGACAATTTATCTTCTATTAATATTCAAGGACTCTATATTTCACTAATAAAAGATCAGTATAACTGTCTTTCAATCACTGTATGTCCATGATGTAAGTAAGTTTAAGCTTTACATTTTTCTCTGTTGTATAAAATCGCCTCTTTTGTTACTGGAAATTTTCTCTCAAGGTCTCCACTGAAAAGGGCTTACCACAACCCATTCAATCTACCCCAGTCAACAAAAGTAACAAACAAATAAATAGCCAACCTACAGCAAGGTGTTCCACAAACGTCAACTCTTGTGCCACTCATTTTCTTCATATATATCAACAAACTTCCTCTGGATCTTTCTGAGTTGCTACTCTTACTATATGCTGATGACATAGTACTCTTCTCTGCGAATAAATGCCTTACAGCTTTACAAAAACAGATTCAATCATAATTCTTCCACCTGGTTCACTGGATAATAACACTAAAAATAAAAAAAATGAATTGGTAAGCTCACAATCATGCTGAAACTTCCTAACCACCATATTAAAAATGTCTTTTATTCAACTTGTGCAAGAATAAAAAACAACT
Organism: Protopterus annectens; assembly: GCF_019279795.1. Classification (NCBI taxonomy): domain Eukaryota; kingdom Metazoa; phylum Chordata; order Ceratodontiformes; family Protopteridae; genus Protopterus; species Protopterus annectens. The sequence goes on from NC_056743.1 coordinate 1,382,877,858, forward strand.
CAAAGGTTAAGCACTTTCTTCTTTTAATACTTAATTGGTTCTGATAAAGTTTTATTTTAAAGTGTTAAAAATGAAAACATAACCTCTGAGTTATTTTTCTTGCACATGTTTTAAGGTATTTTGAATATATTTTTAATTTGGCAGTTGAGGAGTTTTAGTATGATTGTGAGCATGCTATTTTTTTTGGTGTTTCTGATTCATTGGTTTTATGGGAAATTTTTGTTTATTTAAGTGGCTCAGTTACTATAAACTTAAACTTAATTCATCAAAAAAAAAAAAAAAAAAACATGCTCAGGAGAAAACTAAACAAAGCTATCTCCACCCAGAAACCACAGACCATAAGAATGACATTATCAAAAGCATTTGTTCATTTAAATAATGGGACTTTGGCTAGATTCTTCTCTCAGTGTCTACCTGCACTTTTAGAAAAAAAAATCAACATACTTCTTTTCTGAGTTTACAAAATCTTCCCCTTCCTCTCAAATCCCTTCAGAATCATAACAGAAGAAGGCATTTTATTAACTTAACTAGAATATGGCCTTCACTTAATAGCATGTGCCTCAAAACAAAATCACATTTTCATTCAATCACTTACCATTAAAATATGTGAATTCATCACACACTCACCAAAAGACCACCATTGTAAAATATTACAAAAAAACATAATGGTTTCATACCAAACAAAGGGCAGGCCCCTTCTTGAATCAAACTACTACAAAGCCAAACTTTTTCTTCACTAGCTTCCAGACTAATACAAGACTCTACAACCTACAATGCTAGAAACATTGACCATTCTGTACCCTCATTGCATACTCCTGAAAATAAACGCCATTGTACAAATCACTGTTCTCTGTGCTTGGCCCCAACATTTGGAAATACAAACCAGCCTTTCTTAGAGAGATATCCTCATACCCAAAATTCCATTCTCAGCTGAAAAATGCATCTCTTAAAAACTGTAAAATACCAGTGTGAAATCTCAAATCACATAACCTACTTAAGTCATAATCTGTTTACTAGGTATAGAGCAGAGCGAGGTGTCAGCTGTCATCGACTATTGGATTCTGTGGTTCCTGTGATTCCTGTGAATGCTATCGTGAAATATTGTGGAATATCAGTTTATGAAATCTTGTGCTTCAAGTATTGGCGTTGAACAGAATTGTTTGGACTTGCTTTTACATGGGAGCATCTGAGTTTTTATGCTAGCGTTGAACGGAACTATCTATACTTTGTGTTACACAGAAACGCAAGACAGCTGACACCTCGCTCTGCTCTATACCTGGTATTTGTGTTGGTCTTTATTTTTTATTGCTGTTTTACTGGGTATACTCACTCCGTTTAGACCTTTTTTCCTATAATCTGTTTACTGACAACTTTCCTATTCCCACTGCTTTTACCCCTCTGCACTTAAAACTCTTGTACTAATGCACTCTAATGTACGTCAAACTGTATTGTAAGCAATCTCAGTTATTTATATGTATTGTTAAAAGATGTATTAATTTTGTTTATAACCGCATGCAACAATGCAATGAGGGTTTTATAAACCTGTTCACCTGTCTCTATGACTCTGTAGAAATCACATATATGAATGTTTATCTTTCTTACTGTATATAATCCCTGTATATTCTCAACAATTACATAATTATATACACCTTACCTCTTACAATTGTCTTGCAATTGTCAAACGTTAATGCTTTCACAGGCTGAGATTGAAATCAGTCATTTGTGGCCAGTGCTCTGCCCTGATTAATAAATTCAAATAAATAAATAAATGAGTAAATAAATAGATAGATAAATAAATAAATTAATTAAAATGGTGCCATCTAGCACATAACATTTAAGGAACATCGTTTTGCCACTGATACTTGCTATCTAGTATGCATGATTTTGTAGATTAATATTGCTGTTTTGAAATATTGTGTAAATACTACAGGAATAACTTGTATTGACTGTGCAATATCACAAAACTACAGTGTACTACCATATTTTGTCATTCAAAATGGGAAACCTCCAGAAAAGATGAGCAATTCTCACAATTATAGCTGAGGTATGTCTTGCATTCTCTCAGTCTCCAACCAATACTGAGTGATATAGCTATGTTTATTGATGGCCTTCTTGCATATAAGTTTATTAAGATCCTAAGAAACTATGAAGCAATTATTCAATTATGGTCCTTCATAAAATAGTATAAAAAGAGTGGGATATCCAAAGAATGATATATAAAATGCATCTAAAAGTGGAAATTGTTAATATGAAAACAACTCAAATTCAGAAGGATGATAATATTACAAATTCTTGAAGTTCTTAGGCATCTGTTTTATTGTAACAAACCATTTTACATGTATTTGTTTATTTCAAAAATACTGAAGACGGTAGAACACTGATCCACATGGACCATTTTCAGACATAGCCTGGGAGTTGAAACTCAACAAAGTTACATAAAGGCAGTGCATGAGAACAATATACAAAAAAGATAATTGCAAGAACTCAATAAACTCCATGTAGGCTTTGCAAGAAGCATACATGCCCAGGGATTCATGAAGCTTGCACCAGGTGCAGGCATAGCATCGGCGTTCTAACACCAAATATGGCCTCCGAGCGATTCAGGTACGAGCTGTTTCCACGTGCACTACCTGCATATGCTACACCCACACAACTCCAGAGCCCTGTATGCTAATGACCCCATGTGCAGCAGTGTAGCATGCAAATGAAGGTATGTAGTGATTCAGGAAGTGGTGCAGGCATAGTGTAAGCATGCAGAAATGTAAACTGTAGAAAACAGTTTACATTTTTGCAAACATAAAATTGGAACCATGACAGCCGACCAAACACATGTATTATATTGCTAATATATGCCAATGGCTAAATATATAGCCATTGGCATAAAAAAAATGTACAAAATATAAAATTAACATTTAATATATATAGTTGCACTATCGCAACGTGGAAGCGCAGGGCAGCGGTGCGCAAAGGGGATTTCAAGGAATATATAAAAATATAGAATAAAACCGCAATGAAAGACATATCACGATTTCCCCATAATAGTCAATGGCAGGCATGCTACACCATACTATGGTGCAAGCGTTGCTAAGGGGCAGTGACAGTGTTATGCACAGTAGCTAGGAATTAGTAGGCAAGGTCATGCAAAGGAGAGGAGAAACAGTGAATCACAGATTCCCTGCTGGTGTAAGGATGCACCTCACAGCGTAGCGTTATAACACCAAGGTGTGCCCTTGAGATAAAGATGACATCAAGAGAGAGGTGTGTCGCCATTGCTGTAAGCACATTGGAGCATTGTTAAACCGGTTTGCTCCTAGCTAGGCAAAGTTGCAGAAAAGGGGTGTGTTGAATTGGCCATAGCTATGCTTATGCATGTGAACAGAGTTAAAAATTAGCGTAAACCCAGTAAATGGGTTTGCGCGGCACGCACTGCAGCTGTAACAGGAAGGATATAGGAAAGAAATAAGGAAATGCTTCAGCATTGAAATTGGAATACAAATGACTAATTAACACCTAGGAGTCTACAGTAGGCCATTGACAACAGCTAACAAGGATGCACGCAGCTACCTGCAGAACAGGAAAGGGGAGGGGCTGTACTGCAAAGAAAACAGTAAAGTGTCAAAGCAGAACAAAGCTGATTTGCAGTATATCAGCTACAAGGCATATTTTGCCATGACTGGGTAGGGAAAGTACAAAACAAGAAAGATGGCAGGTGGATACATGCCTGATAATGGGAGGGGATCCAGGTTTAAAAGTGAATTAAAGGACAACAGATTAATCAAGGCAGGCAAGTAGATCTGCACAGTAAAGCCCCCACACTTGCAGTACTCATTGCAAAACCCATAATTAAGACACACTGCAGCTGGAATAGCTCATACACACCCACTGATATTAGCAGCATCCATACCACAATAGTATAAAGTGTGAAAGCACCTCACACACATTTGTGTATTCCCATACACTTTGCACCAGTGGATTATACAGACAGGGAACTTTTAGTATGTACATGTTAGGGGCTCCCATAGCTTTGATCCACCAGCATGTGTTGGAGACTGAAGGTGGTGTGGAGGATGATGCACACGACCACCTCAGGCACCAGAGGAGGATGAGAGTGTTCAGATCCAGGGTAACCTACCAGGGGCTAAATGATCTGGAGATAATAGATCATTACAGGGTGGACAGGGACATCCTACAGCAACTTGTGGAGCTGTGCCAGCCACGCCTCTGAGCCAGAACAAACAGAGGGGAACCCATCCCACTGGATACAAAGGTATGTGTAAGCTTGAGAATACTAGCCACAGTTACCTTTCAAAGACCAACTGGGGATATCATGGGGATCTCACAGGCATCAGCATCCAGGGTACTACACCAGTTCCTGGATGTCATGTTACCACATGCCAATGAGCATATATACTTCCCCCGAACGCAGAAGGAGTTGGCCTGAAATATGTGTCTGTTCCACCGTGTGGCAGAATACCCGGAGGTACTGGGTGCAATAGACTGCACGTATATACACATCAAGTCACCACCCGGTGAGCAGGGTAGGTGCTACATAAACTGCAAGGGATACCCCTCCATCAACTGCCAGGTCTTGTGCAATACACAGGGCATTATCATGGATGTATGTGCTGGCAGCCCTGGAAGCTATCATGACTCCCACATCTGGCATGCCTCACATCTGTATCAGTTATTTGCCAGGGGTGAAATCCCAAATGGCCACCTGGTGGGGGATGCTGGCTATGCACTGGAACCGTGGATGATGACTCCCATCAGAAATGCACACACACCCATGCAGGAACACCATACTGAGGCACATGCAGAAACCAGAATCATCATAGAGCATGTGTTTGGGATGCTGTAATCATGGTTCCATTGCTTGGACATATCTGGTGGAGCCTTGAAGTACTCTCTAGGCACATGTGCCCAAATCTTCATAGTGTGCGCATGCTATACAATATATTCCTGTGGAAACAGCTGCAGCAGAGACAGAATGGTGAAGGCCCTCACAGCCCACCACCATTGCCAAGGGCCCCACAGGCACAGAGGTACTCAGACCACGAACACCCTGAGCCAGCCCCAGTAGGCAGATGGAGGCATGCCCAGTATGCCCATGCCTTGGCAAAGAGTGAACTTATGGCACACACACTGACAGTGTAGGCACCTAGGAACTGACACCTGCACACACAGTAAAACTGGATGGCACACAAACAAGACTACCTGTAAATTGTCATGTATACGGAGTCTACTGTGTGTATCCAACATAGGCAGCCCTCAACTATTGCACACACAACTGCCATTTGCACAAGGTAAGTCAACACCTGAACAGTAAATTAAGCTATCAGCATATGCAGACACTGTATGTATAGATTCATAGGTAGGTACTTGGCCAACTGCCAGAGGCCATTCATAATCTCAGCCAAAATGTGTCAGCTTTTGCCACCCCATTGATTCATTAACTGTCTCTCTGTGGAGCAGAGCCAATGGCAGGATCCTTAGGGTGCATCTACTGTTCCCCATTCACTTAGATCCTTGACATAGCCAAATAAGGCTTTGTGGTTATCTTTTGAATCCTTGCGTATTCTCCTGCTGATGTTAGCCTTGGATGATGTCATGAGGGACCTACGTATCACACTAATAGTGGTTATGGATGTCTGCCCTTCATGGGATTTGCTGTTTGTTGGAACACTGTCCTACTTATGTAGTATAGACTGTTTATTGCAGAGGTCCACCAGACTGGTGTCCTTGTCTAGGAGGAGTGAGTCTTGGTTTACCAGTGATGGCACGGTCCATACATCCATGTAGGTGCTTATATACTGCATTTGTAAATCTGTCTGTATCTTGAGCAGTGTTTCCCCGTAGAGTGAGGTCTGTGAAACCCCCCACCCCTGTCACTAGTAGTGTAAATGTAGCTGTAGGAAAGGTATACACTGTGGTATCCGTGGGCTGGGGAGATGCTTGGGTGTGGAAACAGTGAATAGTTCATGGTCAGATCTAACCAGTGACCGGTTAACCTCCACTGTGATGCACCTGTTGCCCATGTTGGTGATGACCACTTCTAGTAGTTTCCACTCCACATTAGGGAGGTTACAACTTGATACAGGGCATATGAGGTGATAAATTCCAGGAAGTGCTGGGCCTGGAAGTGAGTACTGGAGTAAGTTTTCCAGTTAATGGTGTGGTAGTTGACATCAACCAATGCCAGGGTGTACGTTAGGACTGTCATGGTCTCTACTGTCTCCAGGTAGGTGGAGTGGTGGTTCTGGGTCATGGAGGATGATTCATAGCAGGCCACAGTTTACATTGCAGTTGTGGCTGATGTTAGCTGCACATGGATGATCTCAGAGGTAGCCTGCTGCCCCACTAACCTGGAGGTGTAGGTATCCCTGATGCATATGGATACAGCCCTTCTATGTCTGTGTCAGTCCATGTTCTGTGGCTGAAATGTGTGGTATGGATTGTAGTCTGGTAGTGCTGGTGTGCTCTCAGGAGCCTTAAGACAGATCTCAGTTACTGCATATATGTTGATGTCCATCCTAAGGAGTGTTGTGAGTGCATGCATGTTGTGATCACAACCCCTGGTGTTGAGTAGCATAACCCTCATTGAATCTGCTATTGTGCCATTTACAGAGCTGGTATTAACCTTTGAGAATCTCCTAAATAAGGCACTATTGGGGTGCCAATAGCCTTGGCCAGTATTCCAAAGCCTAAGGCTGACACATAGGCCGGTATGGTATTGTTGCATGCATGTTCCCCATCTGTGCTTGTTTTTAATCTCTCCTGTAGGTAAGCTACTGGTAAGCAATAGAAAGACGTAAATGTATACAAGTCTTCTAGCTTCCAAGATAGGCTTTTGGAGTGACTGTATGTTCTTGCTGTACATAACTGTTTCCTGACTACATTGTGATTTCTCACTGTATAATGTGATCTGAAGGTCTGTTTATTCACATATTATGGCTGTGATGGCCTGCACTTTAGAGGTTCACAGATAGCCTACTACCTATCTGCCCAAGGGCAATTAGAAGCATAGCTACAGTGTGCTGGCTTTCCCTGCACCATTGATGAAGTAACTGAGCCTCTGACAAGTATAGCCAATGAAGCAATTCCAGGCAGAGTTGCTGGAAGCTTGAAGACTGGGGTTGTGGAGGATGATAGGGGCAATTATTGATCTAAAGAGGGCATGTTAATGTGACAATTCAACACCATTCAATTCCCCCAACAGGTCTCACAGCTATCAAACTGGACATGCTACCCACCCCCTGGCTGTATGGTTCTGGGACACATGATCCCAGGGGTGTATATTCTGTTACCCATTCACACAACAAGGTTTCCCTTGAAGTGTTTCAATGAGGGGCTATGCCTAATCTAGTTAGGAATGTAATGTATTGTCTCACAAAACATTTGTTATATGTTGTTATTTCAAGAGTACGTGAAGCTCAGTGAGTTTGGGGGCCTCCGCCCTTTGCTTAGCCTAGCTTACACATAGAAATCATCTAAATAGGAAATAGGCGGTAGCAACGTTAATGTCAACAGTGTAATGGTTAGAGCATCTGCATAGTATCAGTAAATTCGAAGTTCCAATCCCGATAAATGCAGGGATGTTTATCATGTTCAAAAGTATACCTTAACCGCAGCTTGCATATATAGGTAGTAATCATCTGTATAATAAACATTCGAAACACCCATATAAACCCATGTGTGCTGGAGAGTGCAGTCAACAGAGAATGTAATGTTATGTCAGCACATAGTGAGATGTTACTTCACTGACATGTATATATCCTGAGTAGTTATAGGATGTGGCCGTGTTTACGCGCACAGGTTATACGTTACAAAGTCTGTTTAACTGTGTTTAACCGCTGCTATAATGCCAAACAAACACTTTTAAACATGCTTACAGCTGCTTAAATGAGCTTTATTCTGGAGTAAAAAACATTTGTAAAGCATCACAGGTGTTGAATCCTGGACCATGCATACTATAGTCATGGGACTTACCACTAAGCCATCTGAGGTGTATACATATTTCACAGTCTTGAGACTACACCTTATACCATATGCATTTCACTGTAATGATCACAGATGGGACAGTTACTTTGTGTACATATGTACAGTACATTGTAATGTACTGCAGTTTGTGAACCAACACATTCCAGTCTACATATGTATTACTGTTACAAATTAATACGGAATATATATATATATATATATATATATATATATATATATATATATATATATATATATATATATTTATATGCATGTCAGTAATGTCTGCATATATATATATATATATATATATATATATATATATATATATATTATACAGTTACATCAATAGCTATATATAAACATCTATGAACACACTTCATGAAACAGAAGCACTCCAAAGGAATTGGAGTGTACACAAAAACACATGCAGCTCTGGTATAATAACAATTAATATTAACGTAATTCACCATAGAATGGGTGGTTGTTGTGTATGTGAAGACTGGGGTGGGGAAGGAATGATGGGTAATGCAATCATGCATCAAGGAGGGCCTGGGTCGGATGTCCAGTAAATGAACTGGAGGGGTATACATGGAATAGGGGAACAATACAAAAAGGACACAAAACAAGAAATGTTCTTATTCATAATACACCCTGTTATGTCACATTGCAACACCTAATTTCACAAACATATGAACATTAACATGTATCAGACATATGTACACCAACTGACTGTCACATTTGTTTTCAGTAGTGAGGAATGCCTGTAGTAAAATGTATATTCTAAACACCATAACATTTGCACATATCTCAGATGCCTTAGTGGTAAAGTCAGTGACTGTGGTGTTCATGGTCCTGGGTTCAAAACCTGCAAGGGATGTTAGGTTATTTTTAGGGCCAGAATAAGGGCTGTTGGATGCAGGTGGATTAATGCACTCTTAAGCAGTTGTAAGCGGGTTTCCATGGGTTTGCAAGATGGTAAGCGGTGCTGAAACATGGTAAATAAAGAAGCGTGTCACAGGTTTAACCTTTGCTTAATGTCGCGCAAACCTGCTTACAACCACGAAATGTGCGTTATTCACACTTTCCCTACCAGTACCTACTCTGAGAGATAAAATAATAACACCTTCCAGGAATTGAACCTGTGACCATGTACTCCATCCTCAGAATAACCTAAGACTAAGCTACCTGGGATGTACCTATCCCAGTTATGTATGCAGACAGGTTGAAACACAAAAGGGAGGAATGTGTTGAAATAGGAATACCCACCATGTACTCAGTTAAAGGTGTATGATTATATATAGGTGTATGCTTATATATATATATATATATATATATATATATATATATATATATATATATATATACACACAGAGCGAGAGATACATAGAGACATATCGATATATACAGGTCTGCATATATATGAAGATATATAGATAGGTTAAAAACATCTACACATCTATGGAGGTACAGATAAACATATGCAATAATATATATATATCTATATACATACACACACACACACACACACACACACACACACACACACACACACACACATACACACACACACACACACATATATATATATATATATATATATATATATATATATATATTTACAAATACATACATGTCTATAGACAGCATCCGAAGTGTTCATATCTGAGTATAACATGGACCATAGCAATCACACATTCTGCCCCCCCCCAAACAATATGAACATAACTGAACATAACATATGAAGAGTATATGGCAATACACTATTACAAATATGTTCTATGGACACAGTCACCAACACAACTGCAATGACTGCAAATATCCATGAGAGAAATACACAGACAGTTTTCATTTTGCAAAACTTTATTACATTCCGATGTATTGCCAAAAGGATTCAAGGACTAACAGTACCTGCATGCTATACAGGAAGCATTTAACAGTGCCTTAATGAATCAGCCTGTAAGTACCATAGTATTAGTCCACTAAGGGATAGGTGTTCACATAGAAAAAGAACACACACACACATATAGACATTGTATAAAAGGGGTTCCTACACACCTGCATGTGCTATGTACACCCACCAACATCTACCCAGCAACCAAAATAATTACATCAACACATACTGTCATACCATAACCAATTATTCAACTACTGTACAACATCTGCTGAAACCTTAACATACCTGGACACAGACACACAAACATGGCCCTATGTGAAATAGTTGCTGTTATACAATTGAACAGCTGCTGATGTAACAGGGTTTGTATGAACTAATCCTGTTTCAGAGGGTTGAAAGGTTCATACACCAGGAAGTGTTACTGAGTACTGATTATCAGCACAGTATGATACACAGTAACCCCAAACTAAATATGTCTGGTAAGCACACTGTAAACCCCCTAACATTATATGCATAGCTATGCTGCTTTGAGCTGGTCAAACAACCTCACCAGACTGAAACATATGAAGAAGTATTAGGTACAGACAAACCCTGCACAAGTAGCAATGTTCAGAAATATAACAGCAGTACTCACATTTAGACCAAATCCTCTAGGCATTACACACAATATATTACTGTTCGTCTCCATACAGCTGTTGCAATAGATTCCAAACAACACTTCCACGCTGTCTTTCTCACAAGTAAGGCAAAGGGACAACACCCAAGTGGAGTACTCAATTATACTCCACTGTAGTCATGGTATTGGCTAAGGCAGTAGCAGCACAGCTAATGTGCATGTATTTAGCTACTTATGAACACCAATTGGTTATCGGGATAGCACGTGTTACTGATCTGTAACTATAATAGGTTGCCTTGTCACACATTCAAACCATCTGTATCTACCTGTAGGACAGTACAAAACACTGAAAGACAAACCGAAAATGAGTATTATACTAGTCAATAACACCTCCAATTACTAAGAAGGTATGTATAACATGTAGTATGTCTGTGTATGTAGTACCTGTTCTCTATGAATTACAGTGTAATCAGTGCATACAGTGGAAATAGCTATCTTGTAGTGATGTATTGGTGAGCACTAGTAATTCTTGTAGTATTCTATGTGTGCACTGCTGTAGGTCACAAGGCAAACTCCGCATACACCACAAGGGATGATATGGGTTTGGAACCCACCAATTCGCTTCCAGCCACTGTCAGTGTCAGGATTGGTCCAACAAGTATGTACAATAACAGGGAATAGTATATGTCGATATATTGTAACAGTCAACATATGTATGGGTGCATAAGTAAAATGAACATGTTAAAGGTGGGCTTACCGTGCAAATATAATGTGCATTGTGGGATATTGTGCCATTAACTGTGTAATGTACAGTATATTAGGCAGATCTGTATTCTTTTTCTACATAGCAGTTATTTTATGTTATGCAAACAGTAGTTGTTTCTATTGGCAATTACAATACTCAAAAACAGGATACATATCATCTGTATTCATCTGACAGTTTAGCAGCATGATAGCAAAGATAATTGGAAGAGCCAGGTAACTATCCATGCACATAACACATGTAATAGCCACCTCTCTAGTATTGTTTGCAAGCAATAGCAGTTGTGCATGTGTACATGTTATGCAAATGTGTAGTGACCCTTGTTACAAGGCTGGACCTCTCTAGTATCGTTTGCAAGCAATAACAGCTGTGTATGTGTACATGTTATGCAAATGTGTAGTGACCCTTGTTACAGGACTGGTCCTGTCTAGTATCATTTGCAAGCAATAACAGCTGTGCATGTGTACATGTCATGCAAATGTGTAGTGACACTTGTTACAGGGCTGGTCCTCTCTACTATTGTTTGCAAGCAATAACAGCTGTGCATGTGTACATGTTATGCAAATGTGTAGTGACCCTTGTTACAGGGCTGGACCACTCTAGTATCATTTGCAAGCAATAAGAGCTGTGCATGTGCACATGTTATGCAAATGTGTAGTGACCCTTGTTACAGGGCTGGACCTCTCTAGTATCATTTGCAAGCAATAACAGCTGTGCATGTGTACATGTTATGCAAATGTGTAGTGACCCTTGTTACAGGGCTAGGCCAAATGGCTATGTGCACACCTAGATTGAGTGGATATTGAGAGTAGAGACACTCTGGTTGAACTACCAGGTTTGTGTAGCCCAACCTCTCATTGCCAACCTAACAGCCGCTTGCACATACTGTATGTAAGGTAGTCCACAGCACTGGTAATGAAACAGGTTGCATATCATCTTTAACTCCAGTGTAACATCTGCAATAGGAGTGTAATTTGTAGGAGACAGCTGCCTATGTGTAAAAGCCGCTTCATAGGTGATAGCATATACTATCTGATTATATCCTTATCATGTTGATAGTGGCATCAGTTTATTGATACATGACTCTGTTTGGAGAGTGGGTGTATATGCCCAACAGAGCTCATGGTCCTGGTGGATATGTGAGTATATACCCAAAAAAGGAAAGACATGTAGACACTTGCATCATCTGTAATCAACTAACAGGATGTGATGTGCTCCTCAGAGGAGGATTGCTGCTAAAGGTAGCTACAATGTTTCTGTAATAGCCAGTGCTGTCACATACATAACACAAATATTTTCATGTGAGCATCACTGTCTAAAACATCTTCATAAGCAATACGTAAACTAAATACAGTACTTGGTACTTGTAGTACTGAGTGCTCATACAGGCATGTCCACTAGTCAGCTACTGGTGTTTACTAATGTCAGCTTTGTGTATGTGGACATCCTGGAGGAATGTAATCTCTATGCCATGTACACTGCCAAACCCACCTAACACCATGCCCCACACATTGTTTGGGATGCAGCTACAGGGGTAAGCTGGAAGGCAGCCCAGTCTACAGCCATGACTGGACTGGACAGTCATGAGGTGTAGGTTAACACATGCATCTCATCAACACAACCAGCATATACCCTTACCAAAACACAGTAAGGACACCCACACACTACCAGAAATCACACACATTCACAGACACTTCTAAGTATCTGGCCAAAAAAGTGACCCCTCAAGCTGGAAGAGATAGACACTGAAATATACAAACTGTATGACATAGTTTGCATACTTGTGCCACACATCAGAGCACGTGGCTGGAAACATGTCCAACAGTACTCATTTATGAATGCTAACTCTAGCACTATGTTACACACCAACCTATACAAGGGCATACATACTGTCAGCTGCCTGTCTGCCATGATTAGCCACATACCCATACACTCAGACCACCTTTTGAACTATACACATGGTTCTGACATATTCCATGTTGTTGTGCAGGACCTGTGATACAGTAGCATGGACTGCATGGAAACACATGTAGGAACTGTCGGGTCTTGTAGCCCATGCAGGTATGTCCCAAGGCCTGGGTAGCATTCTACCATTGGCCAGAATGATACTGCAGTACAGGGACAAAGGATTGTATTCCACAATTGTCTAGTGTAGTGGTGCAAGTCAAGGGGTATCCAGTATCTGCCTGCCTGGGATAACATAGTTGACAGACCATGATGCGTTGCCAGGAAAGGCCTGCATCTGTCACCCCTGGGAATCTGGATACTGCCTAGAGCTCATGCTTCCCCATATAGAGCCTTCATCATGCACAGTTAAAGTGAAGGTCCACTGCTGTTACAGGGACAGCCAAGCAATAAACTGCGGGTCTCACCACGCAATGATACATGTCAGAAACACTGTATGGACACACATATGTCAACCCATAACATGGAGAACATACCTGTGCAGTGGCTGAGACATGTTTCAACACTCCGGAGAGCACACCTGCATGACCATGTTATAGCACATACCTCACCTCTTGCCCATTATCCTTTATTGGAACACACGGGCTGCAGGTGTGTCCATATTCCTGAAGTATATGTACATCCCCACGCTAGTTGCACTTGCATAACTTCAGATGCATTATGCTGAGCAACTACCTTTGTGCCAAAGTGGAATTCAAATTGCACCTTGCGACAGATCACCCACCAGGCCGCTGATTTCCCAACTGTCATAATGTGCTGTAATGGAGAAGATTAGGTCTGAGACAGAACCATAATAATGGCTACTCTCAACTATTCCATTATGAACTGGGAACACTCCTCATGTACCAACACCTGTGCTCAATGCATGTTGGATTCCATCGACCCCAATGACCTGGATCACAGTAGTCACACAAACAGGGCTAACAGTATGCTACACATAGTCAGTCTCCAATGCCAATGTTATGTTTCCTAAGAGCAGAGTGGTGACTGTCATGGCACCCATGCAGATGGACAATGCATGTGCAAATGCTGAATCCTACACAAATGAACCTTAAGCAGTAACATATGTGCAGTGATTGTGCCATTGAAACAGAACCAGGATTCAACCCAACACAAACAAGAAGGCAAACTGGCGGTACCATGCTTTAAACTGTACCACAGAAGGTAGTAACTGTTGCAAGAGTGAACACACATGAGTGTAGGTGATCCCTGGTTAGCCTCATTAAGATGCAGATACACCCTATAAAACCTCACAAAGCTACTGTGAAACTAATCAACCACATATTATGAGGCCAAGCACAGAGCATTCTATAGCTGTGTCATTAATTGTAATGGCAATGACAAGACCTGCTGTGCTACACAGCACTATGGCATGGGAAATACTGCACCTACAATAGTAGCACCCATTCATTCAGATAGGGTCTTGGATAACCTAAACCCACTCCCACCCACCCCAACAGGTACACTTAGTAATATATCCATGTACACTACAGGGCCCCTGTAATAACGACTATGCAGGTACAAGCTGCACTCTCTAAAGCCCTACATACAGCTTTCATGGGACATGTCAACATCCCAGGATGTGTCCTACACAAATGTAAAAACAATCAGCTATCCACATACACATCATGTTCAATCATAACTCCAAGTCAGGCTGTGTACACACAGAATGGTGCACAGCAACAGTTATCATACCCCACAAAGGGGGAGACACCATTGATAATGGGAAATAGTGCACAACTACCCTGCTGAGTCTGGTCTGTAAGGCCATGAACCTTGAACAATGTATTTGATGTACTCAGTAGAGATGTAGATGACAGTAGGATCGATTCATACTGCATATCATGACCTTGCCAGGTCATAGGACACCATCACCCATACTGTGTTCCAGCTGCACTCAGTAAACTAGGTGTATATTCCTATGTCACAGCAGTGGTTGGCAACTGGACTGTTGGCAGAACCAACACTACAGAATGTGTCTGACTAATACATGCACATCAAACCAGTGCCAGCCACAGTAATACAGGGTTCATTCCTGGTACTCCCCCACTTTATCTATACCACACAGACTAACACAGAAGGCATCGGCCTATTGATGTTTGCAAATGACTATGATCTAGGAGCAATAGTTGACTCAATGTGTGCTGCGTTCGACATACAGAAGGTCCTTAGTGTGTCTGATGTGTGGTGTGTGACGTATGGCCACAATCTGACAGCTAAGTATTGCATTGTCATCTCCTATGTTACAAACCCTGTACCCATGAACTACCACCTAGGCAGTGGTCAATGTAATGGCAACTGTGTGTATAGGATGCAGCTGGACAGTACTCTTTCCTTTGATAGTTACTTCACCACACCAGACAGGTAGTCGTATGTGGCTCCCCTAATCATGGCAAAGTGCCATGCAGAAATATAGAGATAATTGCTCAGCCATACTCAACACCCATGTGACCCATAACAGAACACACATTTCCTTTAAGGGTTATTGCCCATGTGTAGATGGCCTACACTGCCCTTCCCAATCCCTAGCTGTACTATGTAGCATGCAGCCTATCCTGAATAAAGCCATGTCCAACCCAGAAGTGTTGGACATGCTACACTTAAAACATCCTGATCCCAAATAAACACAAACTTCATGGACATCCACCTTTCTAGTACAAGGATCACAACATGCCTGACAGATCTCTGTCCTATATACTTAACATACTCTTGCTATACTATGCATCCTAGACCAGCGAAGCTGCACATCGCCCCTTTCTGTGACATGGTGTGATGACTGCATGCCAATTATATCAGTAACCCTGTGGATCAGTTCTGTGGCACTGCTTGAACTGGCCACTGAAACTTACCTGTCTGTTGCCTACAGCTAGGTAACCTGTCTGCCTAGGCTCATAAATGGCCCAGGGCATATAGCTTACTAGATCACTATGACCATACATGCTATAGTTGATATCCATCCCTGTAAATACCATCAGGCTAGCTATTGTCCCATGTGATACACATGTGCAACACGGGCAATACATGTCAGGATGCTACACAGCTGTGCAGTGCCATGTAGATGTATATGGCAAAACACATACATGCTTGCAAGTCTGCAGGGTCACAGGTCATGTCCCTAATGGCTATGCATGACTATATATGTGACATATACACAGCATTAAGGTCAATTGCATTAATGTGAACACATCCAGGCATGTGCTGATAGGTAAAGACACCAGTACAGGCAAACAGACATGCCCATGTCAAGACAACATCCACATGGTGTATGAGCAATGTCATCACATGACACACACATATATGGTGATAACATCACATCACCAGTAAGTGTCAAATTTGTGTGACTTATACATGTCAGTGGTGTTAGTGTCATGTAGATTTGCAAATATGTATTTGTAATCTTAATAAATGTGATACACATATATATGTTCTGCTGTACTTCTGTACTTCTCTGTGAGTTACTGTGACCTGTCTCCATCATTATGTCTTCCAGGTATGCCACATAACAAGCTGCAAGCATACAGCCGCTTGGAGGATGAGGCCTCATCCCATACCTCCTTGACAACCATACAACACTCTTCAACCATGTGCCACAGGATGCACAGCAGCGAGATGCCCTGTGGGAGAAACTCTGCAGCATAGTAAATGATGTTGGCGATCACAATCGCACCTATCAGCAGGTGCACCTACACTCACTGACCTCATAAGATGGGCAAAACAGCATGCTAATGCAATCACCAGGGAACAAGGTGCAACAGGTGGGGGGCCACTCACCCAGCCCCCACTCACATACCGAGGAGCTACTGGCCAACCTGGGGACACCTGCTGACCACCATCCACAAAATGTAGCCGGTATTGTGGAGGTGGGTGTCTCTCAACCACTGAGCCTGGAGTTGCCTGGTAAGTCACTACTGCAAATATAACACAACTATATTTCACATAGTTACATGTGTTACTGTACAATATGTAATGTAACATCATATGCAAGGCATGTATGCACACATGCCACATACTATAGTCTGCTACTCTATGTATGCACAGATGTGCATATTCCATATTATAGTGTATTGTACTGGCTTATGTGCTAACATGGACATTGTACCCTGTAGCTATCATGCAGGTGTGGATAATAATCTTACTGCTGTGACACTCCTGTTTAGGTACCTCTGGTGTTTTGCAGCGACAGCAGCCTGTGTCAGGTGAGATTGTTATTATATACCAGGCTTGATAATGCACGGAACATATTAATTGCATGCTATCTGCCATAACACATGTACACATAATGTATGGTGGTCCTGTTAATAGACACTGGTCAGACCTGCAATGCATCACAGTGGTTACCCATGTGTAACAATTGAAGACTATATGAAACACCTACACTAAACCTTCCAAACTGTCATTGCCAGATGTGTGGACAACAGTGAATACAATGGTGGAAGTGTGTTTCACTGTAGGGACAAGTACTATATATCAGCATTACACATGTTGAGAATATGAACAGTACTGTACAGAGAGCATATGTGTGCACACACTCTAAATGTGTTGGAACTGGAGTATGACTGGCCCACAGGATACACCCTTGTGGGTTATACCCTTGCTATGAATGTCACACAATGTCATGTGCTATTTGACTTTTCCATGACATGTAGTGGGCTGACTGCAACACTGCTGCAAAACATATCTCACATCCCATACATACCACCCTTTGTCTACATAACCCTGGCCTCAGTGAAGCCTATGACATCTATGGGTGTATGTCATATGGGATAACACTGACATGTGAAATAAGATGGCCATCACAACCATTGGACAGAACATGTGTACACATGGCCATGGAGGATGGCCAGAGACATGAAGCAACACACGCAGTAGACGTGATGTACATGTGTGTACACCCTGTTGTACATTGGCTCGACACAATACAACTATGGCCTTTGTGTAATGGTGATATTGCAGATGTGAAACAGTAAACATCATACAGGCTTGTGCACAGCTTATGTAGGCATAACATGAAACCACCACATAACATGTCTTGAACATCTTGAGTGTGTCACGACATGAAAGCATTCACCTATACAGTATCCAAATACATATATGTGTTGCACAACATACACATACAACCAAATCAGGCTACAGATATAGTACATTCACCTTGCTGGTGTCAGACATCACTGTCATGCCTGCTGCTCATGTGTGTGAGGTACACAGATGGCATGTGGGACATAGAGTACTGCTAAGTTAGCCATGTGTGGGCAAAGTTGCCATGCATCAATAATATGGTTTCAGATGTGCAGGGGTGTAATCTGTATACCCTTCTGAGACCTGTGTCACACATTCCACATTAGGGTTTAGTGTGTATACACCTCAGTGATGTGGTTCACATTCCACATTAGATATGTATTGTATGTGAACATAGTCATGGCTATGAACTGTGTCAGTAGCTCACATTGTATAGCAATTGTGAATCCACATGATGGCCTGCAATGGCTATGCACATCAGCTCAATGTGCAGTATGTCATTGCATATTTGTATGGTGGACAGACAGCATTGCATCAGCTGAAGGCCCATGTTAGTATAACACATCCCTGCATTGGGACACCATTACCGTACTGTAGATTGGAAAGGACACCTTTGTGTTGCACATGTATGCATGTCATTCAACACGTAAGCAGATGACATGTCATACTACATGTGATTGGCAAGGTCATACACCACACAGCAGGCCAGTGTACTGTAAACCTGTGCTGGTCTGTGGCACCATTGCACAGTAGGGACAGCCATGTCGAACATGTGTGTACAGCCATATGCACAATGTCTAGACTCAGCTCAGGGGTAGGTGGAATAATATTGAACAGGCATGCACTGCTTTGGGGGAGATATGCAAGCTAGGGCTCAGGCAAACATAGTATGCAGTCGACATACCCTACTGCTCATGTCCTCACACATAGGGGCAGTGGCCAACACAAAGCATCAATGGCAGATGTACAAAGGTCAGTAATGGTCTGTTAACATGTGGTGTATGTTACACACACCATGGCAGTGTAGTGCAATGGTGCAAAGTGCATGCACTGTGTTGCAGGTATGGGGCATAGGCTAGTAACACAAGTGGTGCAATACAGGTATGTATGCTAACCACCACTATAATTGTGTAAGGTGCATGCCGTCTGCAATAACACATGCATGCTGTTGTGTGCAACTCAGGGATGTATAACTACCACTATAATTGTCTAAGCTGAATGCCATCTGCCATATCACCTGCATGTAGCGTGTGTCTGTGTGTGTCTGTGTGTCTCTGTCTGTGTGTATCTGTCTGTGTGTCTCTGCCTGTCAGTTTGTGTGTGTCTGTGTGTCTCTGTCTGTGTGTGTGTCTGTGTGTCTCTGTCTGTGTGTGTGTGTGTGTGTGTGTGTGTGTGTGTGTGTGTGTGTGTGTGTGTGTGTGTGTGTCTGTGTGTCTCTGTCTGTCTGTGTGTCTGTGTGTCTTTGTCTGTCTGTGTGTGTATGTGGCTGTGTGTCTCTGGTATAACTTGTAATGTACAGTTATTGTCTTCCTCTCACAGGTGTTGATGTAGGTGCATTGCCCTCCTATGGTCCACCAGATGTTAGTGTCCCCACAGGCTCTAGCAGTGATGATGATAGTATGATTGAGGCAAAGGCAGGGTTATCAAGGGCTGAATCTGTGCCATTGGTTGCCATTCCACCTGTCTCCCTCTCATCCTCGCACACAGTTCCCCTGCCTACACATACCCCATCACCACTGGCCATAGATGAACGACAGTTGGCGGGTGGTAGCATGGAACAGGGAAGCGTGGAGACTATGGAAGGTGTGCCTGCACACCATGATCCCAGTCAACTGACTGGTGATGTCCCATACAGGCATGTGCCCAGTGCTGCTTGTAGGAGGACCACTGGCCAACATGCCCCTGTGAGACAAAGCACATCAGCTGGAGTAACCAGATGCATGTTTCAGGCTCTAATGGAGGCAAAGGCATGTTATGAATGGCACAACATAGAAGGTCTGAGGCTTCAGAGGGCTGCTGTCTGTTCATTAACTGACAACATCCAGGCACTTGCAAATGCTCACCATCATCTTGCAGATGTTTTGGATAGGTGATTGGGTGACATGGTGGAAGTCCTTGACAGTGGCATGTCAGTCCTCGAGCGTGGAATGTCTGTGCTGGAACATCTGGTGGGAGTGAGGCATCGGGCACATGGACATAGGTCAGCTACATCACCTGTTGAAGGTCTACGTGAACATGCTACTGCACATGCTTGCTCCCATAGTGGCAGTAGCAGCAGCAGTGCAGCTGGTGCTGTGTAGTCCATACCAGGACGCAGCAGGCCATGTGCACATGGTCCTGGATGGTCCCAACAGAGACACGATTCCAGTGGACATGTGTCATCAGACAGTACCCAATCTAGACCTCTGCCTGTTAGTGCTCGTGCAACCTTGGCAGGCGCAGGTCACTTGGCCATGGCTGGACACCATGAACTGTGAAACCTGCCTTGTACAATCCACAGCTGTCAATAATACCCCTGTGTAGGCCAGCCACATGCAAGACCTGTGTGCATGCATACACACACACACCGGAAACAAATGTAGGGCACCTCAACATACACAGGCATAACATCCACACATGCCCAATGATATCACAGGCCCTAACATACACATGTGATGTCATCCAATCCCGCAGCCTAGACCTCTGGCAAACATTATCACCCTGTGCATATAATGATGCCTGTGTCGCATCCCTGTCATCCACATCATCGGTGCAGGGACATGCTCATATGGTCTGATGCACAGGGTGAACATACTAAGTAGACAATTGTAGAATAATATTGTTGAGTATTGTTGACAGGCAGCAGACATACCATGTATTGCAGTTTTAGAATGCATTTTGTACATTTGACAGTATGTATCATGTGTAACAACACTAACAGCATGTTGATCTTGACATTTTGCCTTCCTCTTTCAGGTGTAGTTGCATGTGCTGGGGGATGTCAGTGTTTGGGGTTAGTGTCCCATATTTACATGTTGACTATCCACAGGCCAGTATGATAATACCTGCATCCACTTTGTAGCTTCCACATCACAGTTATATTCTCCCATGTTTCAATTTTGTTTACTGTTCTAATGATCCAAGAGCATGATAACTGTATAGTAAGCTACTGTGTTCATAGCCGTCACATCCATAGTGGGTGACATCACAGGTACCTGGTGCGGGGAGGAGGTAAAAGAGTGGTATGGTGGATGACAAGGGTAAAGGCCAGTGGAAATAGTGGCTTCTCATTGGGAAGCAGTAATACTCACTGCCATGGCAGCATGCAAACACAGACACACTCAGGGATTCACAGACACAGTAACACACACTCTGACACACACACACACACACACACACACACACACACACACACACACACACACACACACACACACAGTTGCCAGTGTTTGGATGAGAACCCCTCCCTATGTGCATATCATCATCATAGTACTACACAATTACAAGACACGCCACAGAGATTACAAATGTACAGGTCATCGGAATGGCCTAAGATCAAGGACATCGACAGGGATACAA
This sequence comes from Protopterus annectens, assembly GCF_019279795.1. Classification (NCBI taxonomy): domain Eukaryota; kingdom Metazoa; phylum Chordata; order Ceratodontiformes; family Protopteridae; genus Protopterus; species Protopterus annectens. Next base: position 1,382,899,650 of record NC_056743.1, read on the forward strand.
CAGTGCAGTGAATGTATGTGGGCAGGGGGTCCATCAGTAGGCTATGTAACAACAGGTCACACCCCAGGGTGTACATGTTGACAGGCAGTTAGAATTCCCGTCTATAACTGATGATATCAATAGGGATGCTAGATTGCATTGAGTGGATGGGGGGAGGAGGAATTAACATTTCCCTATGGTAAAATACAGCCTCACTCCAGGGACCGGACAGCCATATACATGGTCAGCCACACACACACACACACACACACACACACACACACACACACACACACACACACTGTGGCATTCATAAAGATATACACCTATGTCACACACATACAGACACTTTACATGTGTGAGGTTCAACCACCTGCCAATGCCTTTCTTTCTACACTTCACTCTGTACTGTTGTCAACAACAGTGTTCAGGAGAGTGAAAAACATGTGGGATGACACAGACACACCCACACCCACATGTGCCAGTACTGTGAATCAAACACCTGCCTATCTCATGATAGGTATTACAGAAGTACAGCGCTATTGCATTTGCTGTGCTGATAGATACACAATATATGCACAGGGGAGGTAGTACTGTTACAGGTGTCATGAGGTTTGCCTTCAGTGTCACCCCTACTGCATTCTACATTGTCTGTTTCCACTTCAATTAACAAAACCTGACCTTAGCAGTTACACAGGTTATTGTAGGAATGGTTGTAACACACCAGTGAGCTGTCCTCAGTAATTATTCATCTGCAAAGAATGCCCACCACTTAGTAGTCATGTCCAAACATCTGTCCATACCTCATGTATGGCTTACTGTACTTAGAGCATATCACCATATACAGTTGGCAATGTTGAGGCTGTATTGCAACAGCATGATGTACTAAGACAGCAGTCACCTTCAGACATCAGTCACTGCACACACATGGAATCTACGCAAACATCAATACATGTACACATATGTGGTCTACATCAGTAAGTGCACTAGCAGATCAAGAGGATACATTCCCCACCTTCCCCACGCCATGTGTGAAACATAGCCGGCCATTACACCATAATGGGTGTTGTATTCATGTACTGGTTGGACACCACCACCTTCACTGAGTAGCCAAGTGTACATATATGACAACATCACATATCAGTGAGACACACACAGCATTATTCCATGTCATGCTCCTACAAACTGTTACTTGACAGTGCCATGATGAAGCCAGGGAACTGTAATGGTCAACAGTGAGCACATCATATTTGCCACACACACCTCATGTTAGTGGAAGAGTGCCAGCAATGTGCTCTGTTAGAACTAGGCAGTACACTCATTCAAGCATGTGCGAGGTCTGTGGCTTGTAAACATCTCACCCCAGCATGCACTGGCTATTGTGGTGCTAAGGCTAATGTCCAGACAGCACACAGCATGCATGGCTTGCAATTGTTGACATGGGGTATATGTAGGAGTTGTGGCCACACATGGCTGTACATGTCATGAACATATCACCTGTGACTACTCAGGAACATACAGATCAGAGCTGGGTTTCCCTGAGTCTGTCAATACAGGCCTTGTGTAGGTCCTATGATCCTGTTATTTGGGTATGTTTGTAGGCATTGCATTAGGTGGACATGTCTAATGACATAAATTTCACATGGGGTGTTGTATGATATGATAGGTGTCATGGGTGACAAGTAGAGAGGGGCTATTTCCTCTGTTAACATAGATATCACACCTTATGTATTGTTAGCATGCTATCTGCCATGTGCATGTGTGTATTGACTGTAGCCACCTGTATGTAGAAAGGATAACAAAAGCTATGGTAATGTCGTTTATGTTGTATGATTGTGGTATGTACATATCCAGGGCAGGTACAGTTAGGTCATATCCAACTATGAGGGTGTCATTTACTGGTGTACAGCAACAGTCGACCGTGTTAATGCTGACAACATCCAAGGGACCCTGGTATGTGTACAACTGAGCTTGTTACAAACAGTGGTATTATTGCATTGCATAACACATCATGCAGCTGTGTCTGTACATGGGTACTTTGCACAGTTGATGTAGGCAATCGAGGGTTATTTGGTGGTCTACAATACTATGTCATACCACATATGGATGTGTGTTGGTAGTCTGAGGACAAGGTGGTGGATGTATATGAGGATACAATCTAGAATGCAACATTTGCCACTGTTACCTGTACCTGACTCATCTGTGATGAGTTTTGTCAGAGTAGTGGTCTTTACATGTGAGTAGCCTTTATGAATATGTGGACACCACCACCTGGAATGGTCCATACCACTGTTATGGCCCACATGTCTGGATCTTAGTTATATGGTGGTAGTGCAACTGTGCACTACAGAGCTTTCAGCCAGGTGTTCTTCACTGCACAGATGTCAGTATTCCCCATTGCAGGTTCTACATTGAGCAAATGGGTTGCTAAAGCCACACATCTAGCACTGGTTAGCATAAGCATCCAATGCAATTGTCTTGTAGGTGTCAGGGTGTTACTGCAGGGTGTAGGACATTTGCCTTGGAATGCAGCTATATGGGTAAATGCGACCTAGGTATTATCCACACACATGTGAAACATGGATGCATGTGCTCTGTGTTGAAGGCTTGTTGTTCAGTCATGACAGCCCAGAATGACAGACACTGGAGAACCTCATAATAACAGCAGGACATTGGCTCATTGTTTTGGTCTAGCAGTTGCCACTCATACCATGATATCACTGCGAGTGGCAGTAATGTGCTTGGTAGCAAATGCCTCATGTAAGGTGATGGACAGCAGCTGAAATTGTGTATATGATCAATCCAAGATATACTTAGGGTAGCAGTCCTGCTAATAATGACAACAACTAACACAGCCGGGAGAGGTAATCTTGACACCTGCACCTCAGTACCATTGCACAATGTGGCTCACACATTATGCTTGCACATGCCACTGTTCCACGTATAATGCCACTGTCCACAACCTGCTATCAATGTATGCCTTTCAGGGCAGCAAGGTGTGACATATGCTCTAGGTAGCATCCACCTGTGTGTCCCAGGTAACCTATTGTCTGTCACGTCCACACATGCATGAATGTGTATACTTAACATATATATGTCAGTACTTCATGTACATGCATGCATGTGTATCACACAGCACAGACGCAGATATATTATTTATGGGCCACATACAGGTATCAGGTAGTAAACCAGTATGATGTGCATATATACTGACAGGTAAGATGTACATAGCTGTAAACCTGTGTGTTTACAATAGGAGTCCATTACAATGTGTTCTGTACATGTAAGTGTATGAGCATGCACACTGTGGCCTTCTGTGGTTAGAATCAGAGTGCATCCCAAACAGCCCTGTGCTACTAAGTGTATGAGTGCACTCACTGCCACATTGTGTAATTTGAGTCAGTGCATCCAACAAGCCCTTTGTTACTAAGTGTATGAGCATGCCCAGTATAACCTTGTGTAGTTGTAGTCATAGTGCGCCCCAAATGGCCTTGTGCTACTAAGAGTATGAGCATGCCCACTGTAACCCTGTATAGTGATAGTAGTTGTCCATTCCACAGATGGGCATACTCCAGTTCAGGTTCCTGTTGTGCTACAACTGTACCTCTCAGGCCTACCTACAGATGATGTGTCTTGTTTGTGCATACAGGTTGTAATGAACACCTACTTTAAACACACAGGTTTACAGCTATGTACTTCATGACTGTCAGTCTCCCTGTTGTTGTCCTCAATCTTAGAAGGGCATTCTGACTGCCTTGGAATGTGTAATCTCTGTGGTACATCTCGTAATTGTATAGTACTGTAATAATGATCTGTAGATATGCTGTAGTTCTGATCCCACTACTGGCAATTGTGCGCGTGTGCTTGTGTTTGTGACAGCAAATGCCTGAGAATGTGTATCAGCAAATGGCTGAGTTTGTTTGTGTGTATCAACAAATGCCTGAGTGTGTGTGTCAGCAAATGGCTGAGTGTGATTGTGTGTTTGTGTCTCCATCCGGTCATGACAGTAAGTTTTGCTGCATTCCAAAGAGACACCTCCTCTTGCACTGGCCTTTATCCTTGTCAACTGCTAAACCTCTCTCTTCCCCCCTCCCCACTGCAAGTAATCAGCCCTGTGATGTCACCCAGCTCAGAAGTGGAATCAGAGTAAGTGTAATTGTATGTGTTCTGTGGCACATACCCCAACTGCATATCACTGTACTAGTTACCTTTACATAGGCAAGACGTGTATGCACAATACAGGCATGTGTGTGAGTGTTTGTGTGTGTGACTACTCTGCAGCCAGGCATACACATGTGTAATGCTTTTTAGCACACCGTGGTAGCCATCTGTGGTGACTGGTGTCTACAAAGTATTACATAGTTAGGAATGGTAAAGAATACACAGTCAAGCACGACTACAGTTGGGTATGTTATTTTCCTGTGTCACTGTCGAGCAGTGACACAGAAGTGTTCGCTGGGATGTAAGTCCATACCCATCATACCCACACCCTAACTCCACAATCCCCGGGGTAGATTACATTAGTCATCATTCCCCACCCCAAACTCCACATACACAACAACCATCCCTTTTCTGGTGAACTGCTTAAAATTTAAATGTTATAACACAAGAGATGCCTCTGTTTTGTGTACACATCAGTTCCTTTGGAACCCTTCTGTGTCACAAAAAGTGTTCAGATGTGTGTGTGTGTGTGTGTGTGTGTATGTGTGTGTGTGTGTGTGTGTGTGTGTGTGTATATATATATATATATATATATATATATATATATATATATATATATCTATATCTATATATATATATATATCTATATATATATATATATATATATATATATATATATATATATATATATATATATATATATATATATATATATATATATATATATATATATATATATGTATATATATATATATGGGTCTACTTCATAAGATCGACAGACCATTTCATTGACATTCATTTGGTAGACAGCTCATTTGGTCGACAACAAGTATTCAAGGGAAAAACCTGGGATTTGCCCCCCTCCCCAATGTTGTGCGACCCTGGAGTTGATGTATATAGTTGGGGGGTGTGGGAGGCACAGCTCCCACATTGGGGGGTGTGGGGGGGGCAAAGCCCCCTACCTATTTTCATTTAAAATGTGTAGTTTTTGTTGTATTTTCATGTTTTAAATGGAAATAGGTGTGGGGCTTTGCCTCCTACACCCCTATTGCGGGGGCTGTGCCCCCACACCTCCTAACTATATATATATATATATATATATATATATATATATATATATATATATATATATATATATACATATATATATATATATATATCAACACCAGGGTCGCATAACATTGGGGAGGTGGGCAAATCCCTGTTAAGTGCCTTGAATACTGGTTGTCGACCAAATGAATGTCGATCAAATGGTATGTTGATCTTATAAAGTAGACCCATATATATATATATATATATATATATATATATATATATATACACACATATGGCTATAGCTGTGTCTGTGTATATGCATATATATAAATAAATATATGTATATATATATATATATATATATATATATATATATATATATATATATATATATATATATGTGTACACATCCTGTAGGTGTATATATATATATATATATATATATATATATATATATATATATATATATATATATATATATATATATATATATAGATACACATATATGTATATACACATATATGTAGTTATGACAGATGTAGACTTGGCTTTGTTGTTTCACAGACTACAGTACATTCAAGGGTACTTTACATATGTACACAAAGTGACTGTCCCATTTGTTTTCAGTACTGTGGAATACCTGTAGTAAGTTATGCATTATAGACTCCATTCAACATATATACAACCCAGATGGCTTAATGGTACGTCCAGTGACTTCAGTAAGCATGGTCCAAGGTTGAAGACTTGCAAGCCTTGTTGATATTGTCAATTAGGATTGTATAAGACACTTTTAAGCAGGTGTAAATGTGTTTTAATGACAGTAAGAAGCGGGTACACACAGGTAACAGACTTTGGCAATCCTGCTGATGTCATCCACCTATGAATACACTTCTGGGAGTACTATAATTCAGTAATCTCCATGGCGCGTGCTGTAACTGCGTAATACTGTAGTGTGTTAAACTAGTTTGGTAGATGTTCTAATCTTAGACAGGCCAAGTGTGTGTGTGTACTTCTGGGACTGCTATAACCCAGTATTCTCCATAGCGTGTTCTGTAACTGTGTATGGCTGTGGTGTGATAAACTACTTAGGTAAGTGTTCTATTCCAAGACATGCCAACAGTGTGTCTGTCTGCCTGAGAAAGTAACAATGCTTTTTAGAGTATGCACACTCTTTACAATTCACATAACCACCTTTGGCATTCCTGCTGATGTCACCCATCTAGAAATACACCTCTGGGACTGCTGCAACCCAGTACTCTCCATAACTTGTGCTGTAACAGCGTATTGCTGTAGTGTGATAAACTAGTTAGGTAGGGGTTTCTATTCCAAAAAAGGCCAACTGTGTGTGTCTGCCTGGGAACGTAACAATGCTTTTTAGAGTATGCACACTCTTTACAATTCACATAACTACCTTTGGCAAGCCTGCTAATGTCATCCACCTAGAAATACACTTCTTGGACTTCTATAACCCAGTCATCTCCGTAGCATGTGATATAACTGCAAAATGCTGTAGTGTGAAAAACTAGTTAGGTAGGGGTTCTATTCCAAGACAAGCCAACTGTGTGTTTGTCTAAAAAAGGAGCAATATTTGCACTCTCGTTACAATTCACATAACCAACTTTGGCAATCCTGCTGTTGTCACCCACCTAGTAATACACCTCTGGGACTACTGTAACCCAGTAATCTCCGTAGCGCTTGCTGTAACTGCATAATGCTGTAGAGTGATAAACTAGTTAGGTAGGGGTTCCTTTCCAAGACATGGCAGGTTTGGGTGTTTGACAATCAAAATCTGTGTGAAGGTGGCTGTGAGTGTCTAACCACTGGACATGTTGGAGAGTGGATTTTGTAGTTTTCCTATATGGTGTCCATATTATATGTCACAATGTCCACCTCATGAGAAGTACAGATATCAATCCACCAATGGACTGTGTTGGCAAATCATACCCTTACATCTGGCAAAAGACCTGGTGAACAAAGTATGCAACCCTAATTTTACCTGGAATACGTTCTGAACCAATGTGTCATACACAAACACACTTGCCTAGAATATTCTGATATGTTGCTAGTACCCTGCACATTGTTGACAGATAGTAGGCATGGTGTGATTGCAGTGGGCTGCAGAGGGCATGGCACTCTGTCCAGCAGTATAATAGGCACATAATTGTGGACAATGTGTCTTCACTATGTTCCCCACTGGATGCCTGCAACATATGTGGTGCCATCAAATGTGATCCACAGAGGCCATACAATGCCTTACACAAGTGCCCTGTATGGAATGATGCCACTGACACCAGGGAATACCTGTATCATGCTATCAATGCAGGTGCAGGGTCAACCTGCTGTCTATAAGCAGGTCCTGCCACACCAGGCCAGTATTGGCATATCTGAGGATAACAGTCTGTGTACACAACATCTGCCGGCCAAACCAGGTACACTTGTACATGTCACTGTACATTATTGTGGGACATGCACATCCCAGGCAATGTCCATGTCAAAGACAATCAAACACAGACATGGCATACATTGCAAAGCAATGACCATACACAATGGTCACCAGGATGTTAGGACAGTTCATACAATACCCATCTGTGTGGGACATTGCAGACACTACACCCCTGTACCACACTGCACACTATTGTCTGGTGGCGTGATGCCAAGGATTACCCCTCACTCAGCCTTGCACAGCCATCTTGCACAGCCAACCACTACACATCCATGAAGCAATGCACACATGCGTGTCAGTACTGGCACCTTGTTTCTGCGTGTGGGGTATGATGCTCCCAACCACAGTCACACCCAGTATAACTCCCATTGGCATACCGACTGATGTCAGACACGTTCACATGCCCTAGCCCATAGAACCTCCGGATATCCCCTGTGGTGCATGTAGTACCTGTGCATTACTGCAGTGTGGCAAACTAAGTAGTTAGGAAGTATATTTGTGGGCCTGGCAAAATGTGTCAATGTAAGTCAATTAAAGAGTGTGGTTGTGTTGACAATGACATCTATTCATGTGGACAGCCATGTGTGCTACACATAATGTATGTCTACTATATCTCTGTTGCAGATGTTGCTCACCAGCACACGTATATGTTCTTATAGCATACCACCATGTCAGCTTTGTGGCACATGGAGTAACTGCATGCACTTGTAATAGTAATGACTAGTCAGTCAGGGGTTTGAACCCCTGTACTGATAGGTGTGTGATAGACAATGCTTTGGTTTTAGTCTCCAAGCCCTTCTCTGATGTACTTTGCCTCTGTCTGTCCCTCCCACACACTCTCTGGTGGATGTGGAGTTGTACATCTGCATAGCAGTAGCTTGTGTTTTGTAAGTGATGGTCATGATCAGGTAATGGCCTCCCCATGTATTGCAGTCCTCCTCTAGCTGACTACATGTGGAACAGCTGTGATGATGTTCTCATAGCCAATTGCATGGAAACACAGTACAATATCTAGGAATATAATGTTGGTGTTTGCCCATGACAGTCACTGTGAGTGGAACCTAGATCTGGTGTTTGCTAAACGGCATCACATATGCTATCTGGAAGTTCCTCAAACAACATACACAGTGGAAATAGCCTAAAGACAGGAGCTGCCAGACATGACTACAACATGTAAGTGTAGCTATGCTTCACTGAGACTACTGCCAGTTTAACAAGTTGTGTGTGGTAATGGCTATTCTGCATGTTTTAAAACTGACAAGACTGTACTCTGTGAGGGAACCCCCATCTGTAGGGCCATCTGTGGACTGGTCAGTGTGTGGAACCATTTATTTCCTGTGTTATTCACTGAACACACATCTATGAACTGCAGGAGCATAGTGTGAGGATTGCAGTCAGTACATGGTGGTAGTGATGAGAGTTACTGCCATCGCATCCCTGACTGGACATATGTCACATGAAACAGTGGAATGACAGTCACTGTCTGGGGTTCTCAGTGACATGCCAATAATGGGCCACTGTTCATAGCTGCAGTCACAAGTCTTCTACACTTTATACAGATGTCATGCAGTATATATGCATGTGTTGTGCTCCCTCTGCAAATGTATACCATGTGTTGTGTTGGGTTGATGGTCATATCTATGCATGCTGTTATAAGTAATCCTGAATGCTGTTGACTATTACTAAGCCATATCTGTGTTAAAACTGGAACACCATGGGATGTATGAGTTTGGAGGTCCTGGCAGAACCTCCTGTCCCACTTCAGCTGGCCATGGCACCGGGCACCAGCACATTTGGGGCCCAGTCTTGGACCTCAACCTCTGTTGGCTCTGCACCACCTTCTGGTGGAACCACCACTGAGGATGGGGCTTGTCCCCCCTGGGAGCAGGTCCAGACAGGAACTTGTCCGCTGTCGTACAGTCCTGGACGTGGTGCGCAGGGGGCTCAATGAGGGATTTTGAGGCCAGATAAGCCAGCTCGAGGGCAGAGTGTCACATTTACAGGGTGAGCCTGTCCCTCCTAGATAGCCCCCAGCACTGCCACCTTTGCGGCTGTTTTTGTGCAGTGGTGGCTGCCCATGGCTGGGGACCTCCATCCCACTGTTTCCATCTGGGGGCTCATGGGCTTGTGACTGACGAACACCCTGCCCCATCCAAGGTGCATCCTCCCACATGTGTCATATACCGACCCTGTATGCTGTCTTGTCTGTCATCCTACCAACCTATCCTCCACGAGCATACCTACTCCTCTTCCCCCACATCCCACTCTCACCCTACGGAAACAAAAGTCCAATCGGTTCCTAGAACAACATTTGCCCCATACATAGCTGTCCATTTCACACACTTGTCCACTGGACACGTAATCCTTTTAATATGCATCACAACATACTCTAGTTGTCCTCACCCCTGTCTCTCAGGCACACGATCCTGGTATGCACATGACTCCTAAAGGTTCCAGGTACATGTGATGCAGATGATCCCATTGTACACACAACACTACCGGTCCCTCTATGGTTACCCCATTTACCTTTTTCATGATGATGATGTCGCACACAGCACCTTGCAAGAGTACTGCTCTCACATAATGATTGGACAGGAACTGTTGTGTTAATGTAAATAAAATGCACAGAGTGATGTATTTGGCCAATGTACAAATGTTTGTGTGTATTAATGACACATGTCTGTCTGAGGGAGTCTTGATATTACATAGGACAACACCACTACATAATACAGACATTGCTGGTGTTTCCCTTTTCATTCCTTTGTAATGCTTTGTTGTCACATGGGATGTTCTTGATATATCTATCTATATGTATGTATCTATATCTGGACATAAACACACACACATACATCTACATGATGGAGTACATTTCCTATACTGTTGAATGACTGCGCTGGATGATATGTTTGTGAAAACATCCAATGTCTGTATATCTGCCATGGATTAGTGGTAAATCACATTAGCTGTGTGTGCAGGGTCCTGGTTTCGAGCCTAGCAGAAGTCGTTTATTTTGTTGCTGGGCAGAACAAGGCTGTTGGATATGGAGTGATTAAGGCACATTAAAGCAGTTGTGAGCAGGTGTGCATGGGTTTGCATGGAGCTAAGCAATGCTAACCTCCGGTTACAGTTACTCCCACTCAGTTTGCCTCTACATTGCTTCACCAGTGTAATACTCGCATACTGGTGGCCAAATATGCTTACACCCACTTGCTCCCGCACTTGCAAATGCACTGCATTTGGTGTTTGCATCTGACACTCACACCCATGGGTGGGAGTGAAGACTACAATATTACCTTGTAATGCCTATTACATCGGGTTACATGACTACAGTATCAGGAATGGCTGCCCATTAGGCAAAAGCATGCCGTTTGACTGTACGGAATCCGCGGCCTTTCTAGAGTTTGTTTAATATTATTGGTGTGTTCCTCTTACAATCTGAGCCTGTCTGGCTAATACATGGGAACTGACACTCTTCAATACAAACAAGTAATTGCGTTTTGGAACTCACATCCTTCAGCCAAGTCATGCTGCTGCATACCTAATATTCTATCATCTTTCTAAGGTTGTAAGTGGAATATGTGCTTTCTGTCCCTATCAGACCTCTCAAATTATTGGGGACAAATATCAACTGAATCAGGGACATGTCATAACAACATCAGGGACACATTTTAATTATTAGTGCTATTAACCTGACACATTGACTGACTCAGAGCATATGAATTCATACACATTTTCTGAGGTAAATGATGTTTATAACTCTTAATTGTTTTCATTATTCATTACATGTAATTCCCCACCTTTCCTCCAAAAGTCACTAGTTTTAGGAGGGATTAAGTGGGACGGAGTTAGAATTTGAGTCGAAATCAGGGACGTCCCTGGAAATCAGTTACAGTTCAAAGGTATGGTCCCTATTTGTTCCCCCAATGGTTTATGTCCTGTCCAGTGGATTTGCTCTTAGGGGTTGAGAGGTATGGGCATCAGCTATACTCATTTCAGAATATTACTTACATCTCCGGGGTGGTTCTAATATGACTGCACCAGTCAACACCTGCATGCCTAGGCCCATAATTGCATACCCATAGTTCCCCCACCTCTCCTCCTCTACAGCACTCATCCTTACTGTGGGTGCAGGTGGGGTATAAACACATCACTACACACTGCCCACTCTCCACATGTTGGGACACATATCGTACATTGTGTCGACCCATGGGTTATCAGGCTTGCACAACCTACTGGTCCGTGTGCGTCTACAGCCTGGTTTGATGAACCATTACTGGGGCTGACTCCGATGATCATTAATTTTTGTGTGTCCCACAACAGACATCGATGTCTATGTTTCAAGATTAGACCTGGCAGGTCTCTCCCACTGCTAGTATCCTGCCGATGGTCCGGGAAGCAGTGGTGTGTTTACTTTTATTGTGTGTCTGTATGTCCCACCGGCCTAGCTGGGAGGGTGGGGGGGTTGGTGCTATGTGTTACACGTTTGTTTATTGGACCCCTCACCCCCATATGCACGGCCTGTGAACATATGTAATTCGTAACTGCTGTATCATATCCTAGCTATATACATGTGTATATATATATATATATATATATATATATATATATATATATATATATATATATATATATATAATTACTATATACAGATATATCTGTATATTTATGCATACATGCATATATTTATATATTGCTGTCTATATATATCTATATAAATAAAAATGTAAATGTTTGTTTGTTCAAAATCTTAAATCTCCGAAAGTTCTTCACCGATTGCTTTGAAATTTTCACACAATGTTGCATTCGAACACGTGCGTGTTTTTATATACCTACTATTATATAGATGTCACACATTGCATTCGAATACGTGCATGTTTTTATATACCTACTATGGATTCTATATATTTGTATACAAATAGCAATTTTCTATGTTTTTGTTATAACTTTCTTTCTTCATTTTCAGTGCAATCAATCTGCTTTAGTTCATCCAAATAATGCCTCGCAGAAGATCAAACTTAGGTCGTCATACTCACAGAGCGGAAGCAGTGCGACGAGTAATTGCAAATCAAACTGAGGAAGAACGGGCATCAGCGAACGAGTGAAACAGACAAAGAATGGCTCAAATACGTGCCGAGGAAGCAGCAGAGCGAGGTGCAGCCAGACTTGAGGATGCATGGTTGCGAGCATGGCGATCGCGTTCTGCAGCTTCAGGTCTGCTTCGTTCTCAACAGAATGAATGCGACAGGCTTTGAGTGGTTGAAAGATGTCAACGAGAAACAACAGATTAGCATCAAACACGACTCTATGCTCAGCAATCATGCGATTACAATCGCCTTGCATTCCGGTACAACCCAGCTGATGTTTATAGTTTGAGCCAGCATGTTCTCATCGGCACTATGACTGAAGTGTGTCCTCATTGCAAGGCTCTGAAATTTAATGGAGAAATGAAAGGAATGTGTTGCACCGCCAGAAAAACTAAACTGCCTCAACTTGGAGAACCGCCAGAGCCATTAAAAACTTTGCTTGCCGGATATACCGCCAAATCAAAGCATTTCCTATCTAACATCAGGAAATACAACTCATGCTTCCAAATGACATCGTTCGGCACAGAAATCATAACAGCTCAGTTCATGCCAACTTTCAAAGTGAAAGGACAAATTTATCATAAAGCCAGCTCCCTGCTTCCATTCCCAGATGATCAACATAAATTCCTACAAATGTATTTCATCGGTGATAGCAATAATGAAGTGAATGCACGCTGCAGAATTTCTACCGGAATACAAAGGTCCATTGTTTCCCAACTGCAAGAGCTTCTTCACGAAAAAAACAATTTAGTGCGTTTGTTCAAAACAGCAATTGACATGATGCCATCTGATACACACAAGATTGTTATTCATGCTGACAAAACGCCTGCTGGAGAACATGTGCGAAGATTCAATGTTCCAACTATAGACGAAGTGGCAATTGTTATAGTTGGAGATCAATTCCAACCTAGAGATATTGTTCTTCATTGGAGAAATGATCAATTGACAACAGTTGCAGAAACTCATCTATGCTAAGATGCCCTGCAATATCCAATCATTTTTTGGGATGGTACCGATGGATATCACTTCAACATTAAGAAGATAAATCCAGTCAGTGATGAAGAAACAAATATGAAATGCAGCGCAATGAACTATTATTCATACCGATTAATGATTTGAGAGAATGAAGACAATCACATTTTGAAATGCCGTCAGTTGTTTCACCAATACATTGTAGATATGTATGCAAAAATCGAAACAGAACATTTGATATTCATCCGTTCGAATCAGACCAAGCTTCGCTTTGAAGAATACGTTCATTTGCAAGATGCAGTTGTAAATGACGGTAATACAACTAACGTTGGAAGACTAACAATTTTGCCATCTTCATATACAGGCAGTCCACATCATATATATGAGTATGCTCAAGATGCAATTGCATATGTTCGTCACTACGGGCGTCCAGAACTATTCATTACATTCACATGCAATCCAGCTTGGGACGATATACAACAGCTCTTACTTCCTGGGCAATCGCCGGTGGATAGGCATGACATCACAGCACGTGTTTTCAGACAGAAACTGAAATTGTTAATGGATTTCATGGTAAAACATGAAGTGTTTGGCTCTGTGCGCTGCTGGATGTACTCAGTGGAATGGCAAAAGAGAGGATTGCCACACGCACATATACTAATCTGGCTCTATAACAAAATCACTTCAAATGAAATCGACTATGTAATATGCACTGAAATACCCGATGCCGACGTCGATAAGGATTTACATGAAGTTGTGACGAAAAATATGATACATGGACCTTGCGGTACACTGAATCCAAATTCACCATGCATGATAGACAGAAAATGCTCTAAGCAATAGCCTCGAGCATTAGTATCCAACACAGTTACAGGAATCGATGGATATCCTTTATACAGAAGAAGATCAGCAGAAGATGGCAGTAAATTAGCAACCATACAAATGCGAAATGGTGACATCGAAGTAGATAACCGGTGGGTTGTTCCATATTCGCCTTTGCTATCAAAAACATACAAAGCGCACATAAACGTGGACTACTGTAACTCCGTTAAATCGATCAAATACATTTGTAAATACGTGAATAAAGGCAGCGACATGGCAGTTTTTGGTGTGCAACCAGAAAGAAGTGATAGGAATGCGGTCATACATATCGATGAAATTGCACAGTATCAGGCTAGAAGATACATAAGCAGCAATGAAGCTGTATTGCGAATTCTTTCATTTCCCATACATGAACGAAGTCCAGCTGTTGTTCATTTAGCAGTACACCTAGAAAATGGACAACGCATTTATTTCACAGCTGCAAATGTGCAACAAATAGCCCTGAATCCACTGGTTACAACATTTGCTTTCTTCACATTATGTCAAAATGATGCGTTTGCGAAAACACTGCTGTATTCGGAAGTGCCTACGTATTACACATGGAATGCGAGTAGAAAATCATTTGAACGATGCAAATGAGGAGAGCGAGTCGATGGACAACCTGGCATATTCAAAGAAACTACGACAGGCAGACTGTACACCGTGCATCCCAATCAAGATGAATGCTTCTTTCTTCGCATGCTGTCGGTAAATGTGCCTGGTCCAACGTCTTTCCAGCAATTGAGAATTGTCAACAGTGTTACACATGACACTTTCCGCAGTGCATGTTAAGCTCTGAATTTATTGGAGAACGACCGACACTGGGATGTATGCATTAATGATGCGTGCAATACGTCACATCCAAATCAAATTCGTTCATTGTTTGCAATCATTTTGACCGCCTGCTCTCCTTCATCTCCAACAGTTATGGGACAAATATAAATCACACATGGCTGAAGATATTTTCCATCGAATACGCAAGGAAAATTCAAATATGAACATGGATTTCACAGCAGAAATCTACAACGAAGCGTTAATAATGATTGAAGATTTGTGCTTAGAAATCGCGAACAAAGTTCTCAATCAATTGGGAATGCCATCACCGAATCGATCTGCTGCTGCTTCGTTCGATGTAGAATTGCGTTGTGAACAAAATTACAACACGAGTGATCTTTTGTCGTATGTGCAATCAAATTTTCCTAAGCTAACGCTTGAGCAAAAATGCATTTACGAGCAAATAATGCAAACTGTCAGTAACAGGGTGGAGAAATCTTCTTCTTAGATGCGCCAGGAGGAACTGGTAAAACATTTCTAATTACATTGATTCTGGCAGCAATTCGATCCCAAAATGGCATAGCCTTTGTTCTTGCGTCATCCAGAATAGCAGCAACATTGCTACCAGGTGGAAAAACTGCTCATTCCGCTTTGAAATTGCCATTGAACATGCAATTCATTGAAACTCCCATGTGCAACATTTCCAAAGCATCCGGCATGGGAAAAGTATTGCAGAAATGCAAACTTATTGTTTGAGATGAATGCACAATGGCGCACCTAAAAAAAATCACTCGAGGCTCTTGATCAATCATTGCAAGATTTGCATGGAAATATCAGACCATTTGGGAATGCATTAATATTGCTTGCAGGAGATTTCAGGCAAACATTACCTGGACTTCCTCAATCGACACCAGCAGACGAAATAAATGCTTGCCTGAAATACTCTACTTTGTGGCGACACGTAAAGACGTTAAAATTAGCTACAAATATGCGTGTCCAGCTGCAAAACAAATGATTAGCTGAGATATTCTCACATCAATTGCTGGAAATTGGGAACGGAAAGGTGCCGGTTGATCTGACCTCAGGACGAATTTCATTGCCTCATAACTTCTGCAATTTAGTGACGTCAAAAGAATTGGTTGAAAAAGTATTTCCCAATATTCAAACCAATTATAAGAATCATGACTGGCTGACTGAATGAGCTATTCTTGCGGTCAAGAACAAAGACATCTATGAACCTAACAATATTATTCAGTCTAACATTCAAAGCGAGGCAGTCACATACAAGTCCGTCGACACTGTTGTGGAAGCAGATGAAGCGGTTAATTATCCAAGAGAATTTTTGAATTCACTCAATCTGCCAGGGATGCCACTGCACGTACTGCAACTGAAAATCTGCGTGCCAATTATCATGTTGCGAAATATCAACCAGCCAAACTTTGCAATGGCACATGGCTTGCAGTAAAAAAATTAATGAGCAACGTCATAGAAGCAACAATCTTGACAGAACCTTTCAAAGGTGAAGATGTCCTCATTCCTCGCATTCCTATGATTCCAATGGATATGCCATTTCAATTTAAGAGATTGCAATTCCCAATTCGATTGGCGTTTGCAATCACCATCAACAAAGCTCAGGGCCAATCTTTAGAATTGTGCGGTTTAGATCTACACACGGATTGCTTCTCACATGGACAATTATATGTTGCATGTTCTAGAGTCGGCAAACCAGACAATCTCTATATCTGCACAGACAATGGAACAACAAAAAATATTGTATACCCACAAGCATTGTGAAATTAAACATATTAGAAACATGCGCTTTCTCTTTTCCATTTAACCAGACTGAGCCACAGCAACGCCTGGATGGGTACAGCTAGTGTATATATACATGTATGTATATATATATATATATATATATATATATATATATATATATATATATATATATATATATATATATATATATATATATATATATATATATATATATCCCTAACAACATATGGGTCTATGGGTATCTGCATATGTATATATCTATATGTGGGTATGTATATGTATTCTGTCTCTGTATGTATATATTTGTACTACAGAGAGGGAGAAGCTTATCACTATGTCACTATGGGTAGATATACACACACATACCTCTACATATATACATCTACATCTGGTTATTCTGTTCCTTGCCATATAGATTATACTTTGCTACAGTGGGACTCGTTGTGGGTGTGGCTCTCGTTGGGTGACACCTCTTCCCAATGAACACATTTGCTTACATCCCTGAGGCTGTCCATATAGACCCACATCAGCAAACACCTGCACACCTAGACCCATAAGTAGCTACCCATAGTTCCCCCACCTGCACCTCCTCTACAGCACCCATCCTTACTCTGGGTCCTGTTCGGTTCTGAACACACTACTACACGCTGTCCACTCTCCACTTCATGGGACCCATGTCATACAGTTGTCTCAACCCATGGGTCATCAGGCTTTCTCATCCTTGTATTCTGGGTATGTATACACCCCAGCAAGAATGGTCGGTGTATCAACTTCTTTTGGTCTTGTCAATTTTTGGGGTGTCGCACAAGGGATGCTCCTGTCTGTGTTCCAAGATTAGATGTTATGGGTGCACTGTGTACCCCCCCAGTTGTATCCTGCCTATGGTCTGGGGAGCAGTGGACTATTTACATTGTTTGTGGGTTTGTGTGTATGTTTCCCATGTCCGGCTGGGGGGGAGGTGGAAGGTCATGCTATGTGTTTCATGTTTCTTGCTTGGGCCCCTCACTTCTATTGGCATAGCCTGTGAACATATGTCATTCTTGTGTGTTGTTTCCTATCATAGCTGTATATCTACACACACACACACACACACACACACATATATATATATTTATATGTATATATATAATATTTATATATATATATATATAATATTTATATATATATATATATATATATATATATATCATATATATATATATATATATATATATATATATATATATATATATATATATATATATATATATAGATAGATAGATATATATATATATAGATATACACATATATATTTATATATATGTGTCCTCTTACTGGTGTTTATATATGCTTAAACCTGCTTACTAGTGCCTTATTCATTATGACACTGACACTTCGCTCCAGTTCACTTTTAATTGTTATTTTGCAGGTTATACAGTGGACAGATGTCGCAATATGTTCATGTACAGATTACCAACGGTAAATGGTATGTGATGCAGTGGGATTCGGAACGGGAATGTCTATTCGTTAGGCAGTTGCTCCAACCAATACACTATTGCTGTGCTGCTTCATTTGCATATATACCCATATACCCCTGCCTCCTGGTTTCCCAAACACCCACCCCAATGGTTCCCTAACACTGCAGTCATCCATTCTCCAGTTGGATTCGCAGTGTATCCACACCACTACACATTGGCCACTCCCTACTTCTGTAGACCCATTCCATTGGTTGCCTCGCTCCATGTATCCTCAGAACTCCCAAACTTTTAGTCCACAAACATTGGTGACATGAGCAACCAAAAGGACACTGTTCACAATTTTTGGATTGTCCCACATGGGACATGCATGTCTTTATGTCAAGATTAGACAACATACTTCATTACATCCTTACTCCCATTAACATGACACTACAATAAATTAATAAGTATGACTATGTGGTAATGCACACATGAGAGAATAATTATGTATGTGTTCGGTGTATTTCTTTTACAAATGGACCGGTTTAGTAATTGGCGTTGCTGTAGCAGGCAGATCACAGGAATGATTCCATGTGTGGGAAAGTCCTCACATTTGATTTTTTTCAGGACAGCACTGACTTCAGACATTGTACACACTTCTGTGTTTTAGCAGTTTCGTTGGAGATGGCTTGTACAGGATCATACAGAAACTGTGCTTCATCTGGAGATGACTTGAAGATGGATATGGAGGAGCTCTGCTTCACGATGTGTGTATGCATCTTTGAGATGATGACATCTTCAATATTCCACAGAATGGATTTTATGTGGACAGAGGGAAAAAGGGGGTGTTTGATTCAGGGGTCTTTGTAAAAGGTTCTCTTCAGTATGAGTCAAATAAAAATAGATTCAAAACTGCTCAGATTTAAACACTACACCCATGTAGGTATAGAAGCTGTATTCCATACAATGTACGAGTCGCACCACCACAGATGCCTGATTGTGATATTGTCAGAGTGTACTTTATAGAAGATGATAATATCATTGTATGCTGAGAAGAAGATTTTAGGTAGAGGTGTGTGGCATAGCTGTGGACTCACATCCTGGTATAAAATTGGCTCTAAACTGCTAGTTGCAAGAACACACACTCATCCTGAGTGCTGTGAGATTAGACCCCATACCTATTCAGTTACACAAGCTACAAAACACAGTACTTAACACTAGGGCTACCACACAAGTCTGTTGCTAACAGTGTCAGAGTGCACTTTATAGAGGATGACATCATCAGTGTATGCAGAGAAGAAGATCTCTGCAGGAGTGTCTGACATAGCTGTGGACTAACATCTTGGTGTAAAATTGTCTCCAGAATGATAATTGAATGACTTAAGTTGATTACTATGAGATTAAAACTACTACCTATCTAATTATACAATGTAGAGGACATGGTACATAATGCTTGCACCACTGCACAGGACTCATGCTCTTCTGACTACACAAAAACACAGCCACACACAAGTTGACTGCTGCGAGATTAAACCTCCTACCTTTATAATCACATAAACTAGGGAACGCAGTACTTAATGGACACACTACCACAGAAAGCTGATTTCAATATTGTCGCAGTGCACTTTATTGGGGATGACATTATCAATGTATGTTGAGAAGAGGCTGTTGCGAGGGCTGTATGACATTGCTGTGGAGTCATGTAGTAGTGTAAAAGTATCTTCTGAATGCAATTTGTTTGAGGGTGTCAGGATATGGACTCATGCTGTTCTAACTAAACATACACATACACTTAGACATATAGACATACACCAATCAGTTAATTGTTGTGAGATTAGAAACCCTACCTCTATAATTACACATTCTAGAGACCACAATACTAAATCATCACACCACAACAGAAATCTGACTTTAGTATTGCCAAAGTGCACTTTATAGGGGATGGCATCACCTTTGTGTCACAGGTAACATATACTGTTGGGAGACTTGCTTATAAAGGCAGGACTTGTGATATGATTGTGTGACTGTAGTTTGGGAAAGGACATATACATGCATATTGGCAAACTAGGTGAAATAAGCTGTCATGAATGCATATTGCAAAAGTGAGACAGACATGTACCTGTTTCTCAGGACGTTGTGTAGATGACACACACACACACACACACACACACACACACACACACACACACACTTTGGAAACAGCAGTAGTGCAAAGATGGAGTTATGTGTCTTCATATTCAGATGAAGGCAGGTCCAAATTAATAGAAGTTACTGACAATTATTAATGGTATATGCTCATGGAAGACTAATGTCCAGTGTCACTATATACCCATACCAAATGTAACAATGCAGTTACACTCTGTAATTCTGGACTCTGTTTGACAATGGTCCAAGTCCTGATATATCAGTTGCAGGTGCATTGCAGGGCACATATGAATATTAGAAAGTATGTGCCCAGTGAAGCATGTGTCATGCCCTTCTATTGTGTTTATGAATGCATTAGCATATATTGGAAGATTACAGCCCAGTAACCAGAGTTAGACATGCTAAACACCTCTTCACAAAGTGCATTGCCAAGAAGCTGAATTGCACAGATAACAGCAAAGTAGTAACACTTGTGGGATTCGAATTTCAAGAATGCAACTTGGACTTGTGAAGTAGCAGTGTCCATTGGTGCTCATTGCCAAACTGTGCATAAATAGGGGCATATAGTAACTGACCTGATTGGGATTAACTGCAAAATATGTCTGTTTGTTATTAATGTTTCATGTGACAGGCTTTCTGAATGTGTTATTGGAGAAATTGCTGGCAGGTAGCATAATATGAATGCTGCAATCTCTTTTTTGAAATATTGGGGCCAAAGTTTTATTCCATAAATAACTGTTCCCCATTTGTGCAGCATTAAGCACCAAGCAAATGCGGTTCTGTGCTTAAGGAAAAATTGTAAGATTTAATTTGGTTTACCTTCCTTTGCACAAGCAGCATCAGTGACAAGGTATGGCCATCAGCACTCTGGAGAATACTGAATGTGGAAAATACACCTGCTGTCTAGCTTTTCCTGTGGTACAGGGTATAACAGCAGTGAGCACCTAGTCAGAACACATGTAAGCTAGGATTCCAATCCAAATGGTTGTCTTTTTTTTACGTATGATGTTGGGATGTCATTTGCTACATAAATTTAATCAGAACTGTAAATGTGACAATCAATGACTATGCTAAAGTGTGTGTCTTCCCCAGTTGTATCAGTAATGTCTACCTCAATACACTTGTACAACTAGTCGCTGTTTTGCAGGCCTCACTGCAAGTCACAAGTTAATTATCTGTACAATTTTTGTACTAATGACAAAGGGTGGTACATCTTGTAAAATGATTAGTATGACTCTGCGGATATGCTAACTGTTTGTGCAGAGCCAGATATCCTGAAACTTGTGTGCAGTATGCTTCTTCACAGTAAGGACAATTTCATAATCATATCTACAGCCAATCAAGAGCGGACCAGAGTTCCGTTGTGGCGACCCCTAACTGGGAAAAAGCCGAAAGATACAACATTAGATGAACATTTCATCCATCATCACATGAAGATGACACAAAGGGAATCCTGCAGCAGATACTGAAACCTTGCTCACTACAGTAGCACTGATCACCTCTTGAATGAAGGTAACAAGTTTGCATCATCCATCAGCAGAGTCATGTTAGTATGCAGGAAACGTGAGATAACCTGTAAATCCATCAGCCTGATACACATCCGTAAAGAGGTGTGGGAGTGAAGGGGTGCATACAAGGAGAGGTGGACATACACATAACAATGACTGTTGTCATTTAACATTCATGGACATGTTTTTGGTCTGTTCTAATTATTAAGGTACCATGCTCTGCAGCAAGTGACTGACATAGGGGGAAATAGAAATGTTAGGAGAGGGACAACAAGCTTATGATAAGCAGAACAAGGTTGGATAAATATGTCATAGTTGGGATGAATGTTAATGCAAAAAATTTGTTTTGGCCTGTGTACAGTATATCTCCATGAAACTCATAACTGTGGCAAATGTTAAGATGTAGGTGATTAAACATACCATAGACATATAACATCACAGTAAGAAATGGTGTCAGAGGCATTTGGAATTGAACCCTTGATACTATGGAAACAAAATGTCAGGAGAGGAGTTTATATCAACACTCCACATAAGAAGTTGCACTTTACTATATCCAGCAGTGCACACAACTGTCAGAATACATGTTGCAAAGTAGTGCCTTTACTCTGCCTCAGCTCTGTATTCCTATGCATGTTTAAGCATCATTGTGTGAAGATAACTGGACTAGTATGGCCAAATGGCAGAAACTCACCAGGTTTTACCATAGGACATAAACAGCCATTCATCGATGCTTGGCATCGTTGCATGAAGCCAAACACCATGCAAATGCAGAGTTCAAAAAGTGAAGGATTTTTTATGGGGCATTTCTGGCAATGTGTGTGGTGTGTGATTCTGTTGTTTGACCAGATTAAAGGTATGAAAATGGGGTAGATAGGAAAGTGGTAAAATGGGGGGCAAGCAGGAGGAAGAATAAGGGGGAACAATAAATAATTTGCAGAAGGGTATTAGGAAAGAACAGTAGATCTCCACTTCTTCAACACTGTAATGTGCACATGTAGAGAAAATTTGATGAATTGGACTGTCATTGACGCAATGATGTTGTATAGCCAATTTGACCAAATCAAGTGTGTTGAGAAGAAACATATGCGAAGTGGAGAGCTATAGATGGGATACATTTTTTGTGGGGAGGGTCAGGTGCTCATTTTTTTGGGGGGGGGTTAAAAAGAGAAGAATGTTGGGGGAGAGATATAGGAATGTGAGGGTCAGATATGTACAGAAGGTGAAAAAAGACAGACACAGGGATTGTGATGGACACAAAAGGTTGGGGGACACCATGATTGGAGATAGGTAGTGGACATTGGAGGCACATGCCTGTCAAGCTTGGGAGCAGTGATAATCTAGTTCTCACCCTCAGAACTGTTACCACTGACCCTTCCTTGGTTCCTTGTGAGACTGCATGGCATGGGAGTCCCTTTTCTATTTTAATGAGCACCCTATCCAGATGGCTGATGTGGGCACAAAGGCTAGTTTCTATGACATCATGCACCATCCCTGACAGTTCTTGGCAGGTGACATAATCCAATGCAACAGCAGCTGGGGTAATGCTACCTGATGTGGATGGGACAGGTAGAGCAGGGACTGCAGAGGCAGTACTGCCAGGTTATGTCCCAGAGGTGCTGGGTGCTGGTACAGCAGTTGGTGGAGGGTTTGCAGGCTGAGCTGCAGTGGTTGACCTACCTCCCTGTGCTGAAATGCATTTGGTCTGTTGTCAGAAAGGTATGACATCAGAATGGTGTCACTCCAGGTAGCCCACAAAAAAAAAAAAAAAGGATAGTTAAGGGTTGGGGTGAGACAAAAATAGGAATGAGATGATTAGAACCAAGATATGTCACACGGATGGTTAATTGAAATATATATATTTTAATTATTATACTAGATATTAGAGCTCTCAAACAATAGCTGTGAATTATCAAAAGTAATCCTTGGAATATGCAGATATTCCAGATATGTTTAAAAGATACTGCAGATTAACTTAAAAGCATGGCATTACAGCCAGTATTGCTGAATGTCAAATGTAGGAATGATGCTTGTTGAATGTCAATCTATAGGTTACTTGTGGGAACTGAACCCACATAATTTGAATGCGATGTTAATCTTGCCTACTAGAATTATAGCAGACAGCATGGATGCTTGCTATTACAGGTTTTATATGCATGCTGAACATGATACTGATCTATGGAATCACAATATATTTATTACAATCAGCATCAGTTGTGCTGCATACATACCTCTTGCCTTTCTGAGTCACTACAGCCTCCAAACATGTGCCTCTCTGTTCACCAGGATTTCCTCTGCAGGTGTAAAATAGAAATTGAAAGAAGAGACATGAAAGCATTATGCATACCAGCCTTGGCTATCTATAGCTTTCATAACATTTAAAGTTGCTTCATCTGTATACTTACACAACTTGATGGTTTCAGCAGTTCATAACTCATCCAGACACTGGTTGAGTTGTGCCTGCTTGTACCTTTTTAGGTGACTGTAGTGCTGTGTACACTGCTCCCCAGTGTGTGGTATGCCAGTCTCACTACAGACAGCCTTGGATAGGCTGTTCCAAGCCTCACCCATATACTGAGGTCTGGTATAGTCCCCCTGCAGCTGCCTATGGCTGTAGTGCTTCATGAGGAGTGCAGTGAATATTGTTGTCTCCTGCACACCCCTTCCTTGTGCCCTGAATTTGGCAGCATCCTTCCCATCTCCTGCCATGTCTGCAAAGGTCCTCTAACAACAGTTGCAATGGTTTCCAACCAATTTGTGATACTGCATTTTACTACCATTCCACAAACATGCACAGCCATGCCAACCACACTTGAGCAATGGTAAGCGAGGAGAAACATTACCAAACAAAGAGGAAGGGAGCTTATGAAACATCAAGGATAATGTGAAATTTGGCTTTGATTTATGGAATGTGTACTGCTACACCTGGTCACATTTTGTCCATTGGTTAACACCAAAATGCTAAATGACTTGCCTTTTAAGCCATGGCTTTGGATGGATGAAGGGGGTGACATAGCACATATGGGAACTTACACAGTGCTAAAATTAATTTTTACAATGTGAGATTCAAACTTACATAAAAGGGAATGCACACAGTTCCATGCAGGTGATTATTCCTCATTTTCACAGAAGATGTGTTGGTCAACCTTGGTCATTACAGATTTACAGCTTAAATGGTGATTTCTGCCATACTTTCTTTAGGCCTGTATGTGTATGACATTAAAAGCTCCAGGCTTATGCATTCTCAGGTGTGATGTAGGACTAATGTCTGACAATATACTGGAAATGGATAGGCTTGCATGACTTCAGTAATAGAGTTTGGAGTTATGATACATACCTCAGAATACATTCTGTCTCGCAGTTATACTTGGGTTATGGGAGGGGTGTAGATGATACTCCATAAACTACGGTGTCCATCAGAGATATGCAATTGAATTTTTACAACATAATCATCATTTTCATGCTAAACCAGTTACACTCATAATACATATGATATTTACAAAAGTATGTGTATGCAAGCAGTAATGATACCTTTTTGTAAAGTAACCTGCTATACCTAGCTATTGGTATGCAGGATTACCTTTATAATCAAAGTTTTGTGAAAATTTACTGTGGGGCTCCCTTATTAAAAAGTGAAGTGGGCTGAATTTGAACCCTGTCTCTTTATCATGAACTCACTGCTCTTACACCTAGTGCCATAGGGAAAGCTAGTCAGCAGGTGCATTTTCCACACTCAGTACTGTCCAGATTACTGACTGTCATGTCTCAGCACTGAGCCTGGTTGTGTGAAGAATGGTGAACCAAATTAAATTTTTCACTTTTTTCCATAAGCAGCAAACCCTGTTTGCACATATATAGGCAATGCACAAATGTAAAAGGCAATAGCGAACATATATTACTTTCGTAAATACGCATTATGATCCTTTGTCAGTAAAAATAACTACAGTGGCACTTCAACCCCAGTTTACCTTTGTTCGCTTTGTCTTATCTCAATGTATTTAAACATTGTTCCACAGAGGCAGTCAGATTACAGATGTAAGTTCTGTAGTTATTACCACCCATGTTGCTGACTGCCATGCAATGCTGATAAGCATGTTTGCGCTTTGCAAGACAACTGAAATTAGATTTTCATTTTTATGCAGCTATCCATGTTTGTGCTATGCCATGTGCAGTGCATGAAGAAAATGAAAAAAATAAAGGAGAAAAAGAAGGGAAACAAAGGTTAAACAATTAGGCAGCTCTGGATTTGAACCATCAGACTACTGCATTTTAACAACACAGGTATAGTCAGTTATTACTCTTTGCCAGAGACACAGCTTTGTAACAGGATTCAAATAATGTGCATGCATAACATTCTCAGTTAATTGTAAATGTGTACATAGCATATTAAGTGGAATGAGTGATCACACTTTATTTATCAATATGTTTACAAAACTTCAACTCTGCCTTTTCTTTGTGTTCTGGCAATCATTTCCTTATCCTTGCTTTACCATTATACATGCAGTCTCTAGTGTATATTTTCTCATTTTTCTTTCAAGGTGTGATACAAAAACATGTCAGTCAACAACAGTTTTAAGAAAAGGCAGAAAACTGTTACTATGCCAAGGAAATATACATGTGGGGTGTTTGGTTTGGTTTAAAAGTTCACTGCAGTTAGTTCCACACTTTGTAAGTGCATGGTCACTGCCACACCCACTTCCTTGAAGGATGCCAGTGCATTATTATGCTTTGCTTCAGTCAGAGTAATCATTCACAGTTGCAATCCATTATCACCTAACAATGATGCAGAGGCTACAGTATGTTTACATCTGCTACACGAAGTCAAAAATTCGGTATTGAGCAATTCTAATAAATTCAGACCTTATTTGCATCTTCAAAGAGCTCAGTGGGCTGAATGCACACTGAAAGGTAACAGTGTAACTAGAGAACTGGAAGGGGAGGAGACTGTTGTCAGTCATGTTTATTGTTCCACTTGACTGAGAATATGTATAAGTACACTTTTTGGAATGCTTTTTCTAAAGTGAGTATTTCAGTTGCATGGGCCAGGTTATTTTGTAAAATGCATAAGTATATGTATGTCAGTCATGTCAGATATTAATGACATTACTGGACAACTTATACGCATTCTGCTTGGGTACATTTATAAGGTACCTCTCCCAGCATAGATAAGCCATCCAATGGAAATCCACAACCTCCCCCTTTCTGCTCACCCCACTGGGGTCCCTCAGGGCTCAGTTCTAGGACCATTGTTTTTCAATATATTTATCAACAACTTTCACTGTGCCATCCCTGGCTCATCAATAATCCAATATGTAGATGGCCCAATAATCATCTGCTCAGCATACTTCCCCTCTGATCTACTTCTAAAAACTCAGTCAGCCTTCTCTAAAACAGAATCCTGGATGAGTAAGAACCATCTTGCCCTAAACGCTAATAAAACCAAACTGATGATCTTTTCCCCCTCTAGAAACACTCCAATCGACAAAAACCCTTTCTCAGTACTTAGCAGCAATAACATCCCAATCAAAATCGTCCCTAATACCAAACTCCTTGGTGTCGTCATTGACAAGCATCTAAAATTTGACACCCATATTCAATCCACCATAAAAAAAGAAACGCCAAAACCTCAGTCTCCTATACAGACATCATCGCTACCTCTCTCCCTTCACCAGAAAATCCCTAGCCTCTTCCTACCTCCTCCCCTCTCTTAAGTATGGTGCCCCCCTACTAAATAATCTCCAGTTCGGTCTGCAATCCAAACTCGAATCATGCTATAACAAAATAACATGAATAGAGACAATTCCACACAAATGATAAAAAGACAATAGGAGCCAGGAGTCCACACCACAATCCTTTAATTAAGTGCTTTCATTTCCTATTAGAAAATCAGACTCTGATGAAGTTTCTAATAGGAAACAAAAGCGCTTAATTAAAGGATTGTGGTGGGGACTCCTGGCTCCTATTGTCTCTATAACAAAATAAACAAATTTGCTGCCAACTCAAAAAACACCTCCCACCACTGCTACTCTCTCCATACCTTACAATGGCTCAAACTGCCTAATTACCTGACCTTGCTCAAACTCATCAACGGCCACAAGCTCGTCCACACACTTTCCAGCTGCCCCTCTCTCTCTACTACATTGCCTCCCTACATTCCAACCCACTCAGTCAGATCAGAAAACCAAAACTGCCTACAAATCCACAAAACCTTCACAACCTCCTGACCACTTCCTGCTCTCCCGCTCCTTTTCTAAACTATGGAACTCTCTTCCACCCACTCTTTGCAGTACCACTGACCACAACAAATTTATATCCCTCCTGTCCTCCTATCTTACTACAAAATGGATATGTCCATCCTACTCCTTAACATAACCTCACACTCTAGCCACTCACTTCACCACCTCTCCTACTGCTACTTCACATACCTACTACAACTCAATTATACCCTTTCAGGATAGTCATCTACTGCACCCACTATTTCTCTGATATGAACTTTGTCTAAAAAAACTACAATATAATTATTACACCTGTATTCTCATTTGTCTGTATAAATATTATGTTATCATATTCATTTTATTGTAACTAAGTCTGCATTTCTCTAAAAATCATATGCATGATTTCATATTGTTTTATTTGCTGTATTTCTATGAAAAAATTGATTGTAAAGACTAATTTGCCTGTAACTGACATTAGAGCTTTTCTCCCCAGGCCTCCATTGAAAACGGGCTCTTCATGGCCCAGTGGACTTCCCCAGTTACCAAAGTGAAATAAATACATAAATAAATAAACAAATAAATAAATAAATCTGACAGTCATTCATGTTCTTACACATTTATTTTTCTATTACAGTTTCAACACTTACCTTGATAGTCTTGCAGTTACAACTATTATCCTTTGGGGCTGATTCTATCTGATGCTAGCAGTACACAGCCATTACATGGGTAAGTAAAGGTCGTGAGAATTGCCTGGGAAAAAAATTGCTGTATGTACTGCATGTGCATAGGATGAAAGGCATACCCTTAGGTGGTCAGTGGTTGCACTATCCATTGCCTCTTGGCCAGGGTGAGGGCATATTGTACACACCTCTATCTACCTAGACCCATAGCAGCTGGGGGTTCCCCCTCAGACTCCTCACCTGCATGTGAATGTGATGATCTTGCCAGTGGTGGTGGAACATTTCCTCATAGCCCTTGGCGTTCCAGTTGAAGCTGTTTTCCCATGAAGATATTGTGTAGGATAGCGCAGACTGTGATAATTTCAGCACAAGTACTAGGACTGTATTGCAGAGCCACCCCTCCCCTGATGTATCAAGGCAGTGAAACCATGACTTCAACAGCCCAGATATTTCTTGTCTGAATGTGTGCCTCATTATAGCATTTCTCTGTGGGTGTTTGTGCATTTCCAATGAATGTCATTAGACATGGTTCGAGTGCATCCCCTGCATCTCCCAGTAAATGACCTTGTGGGACATCACCTCTGAAAAACCTCTGGTACAAATGTGAGTTGTGCCAGTTAATGGGAGTTGTGGTAACTGCCAGGGTTGCCAGCACACACATTCAGGATGATTCCCTTAGCATTGCACATGAGATGGCAGTTAATGGAGTGGACCCCCTTTCTGTTGATGTAGCCCTTTCCCTGTTCCATGGGTGATGCTTTTATCTCAATGTGCACACAGTCTATTGTACCCAAGATTTCAGGAAAGTGTGCTATGGGGTAGAAATCCTG
Source organism: Protopterus annectens (assembly GCF_019279795.1). NCBI lineage: Eukaryota > Metazoa > Chordata > Ceratodontiformes > Protopteridae > Protopterus > Protopterus annectens. Next base: position 1,382,929,546 of record NC_056743.1, read on the forward strand.
CATAGTTCTAGCACTCACCTCAGGGTAGGAGGGAATATATATAACCAGTGGTGTGCTGTAGGATCATAGGATCATATGATCATAGGAGGTTACTAGGTTATTGGCCCTGAGGCCCTTATAAGCCTAGCCAAGAGTTTAGCTCATATTTAGACAAATCAGCACCCAATGCCTTTGTCCAGAAGGGCACAGGTGGAATCTCACAGGTATATTTTCTGTTTCCCATCCAGTTATCCAGGTTGTGCTTAAAAAGAAGGTAAAGAGGTACTCTGCTTGATGTAGAGAGGGAGTCTATTCCATAGATGGGGGCATCTCTGGGACACAAATCTGTCCCACCAACAAGTCTTGTTAATGTCACAGACCAAGTTGAGGCCGCAGGTGCAAGTTACTCGAGTGGAGCTTGACTTGCTGATATGCAGCAGTCCCATCAACGTGGGGTCCTTGATCACCTTGTATGCCAGACAGAGGTCACCTCTGAGGAGTCTGCATGAAACTGAGAAGCGGAATAGGGCTTTTAGCCTATCTGTATATGGTAGATGTTTGAGGCCCTGGCTTCTGCTGGTGAGGAACCTCTGTCGTCTCTCCAGTTGCTGCATATGCTTTGCGAGGTACATGCCAAAAGGGGCATTGGACTCAATAATGGGCCTTATAAGGGAAGAATGCAGGGATGTTACGATCTCCTTATTCCTGGATGAGATACCCTTACTTATGAGGTGGGCCATGTAGAAGGCTTTCCATACAATGGAAGCAACATGGTGGTCAAAAGTCAGGTTATCGACCTGGGTGCCCAAATCCTTTATGACTGATTGCGTGCTTAGGACATTTTGGTATGGTTGTGCTCTTGGCACTGTACTGTCTTGTATTTTTTGATACAGTTGTGCTCTTGGGACTATACTTTCCTGTATTTTTGGTGCTTAGGACATTGTTATTAATGTAATAATTTGTGGGGACTTCACTCTCCCCAAAGGGGATGATGATGCATTTTTTGGTATTCAGCTTGAGACCATGTTTCTGGCACCAGTCATTTGTCTGAGTGAGACCCTCTTGGAGGATGTCCATATCACTAGGGGAAATGATGATAGCTCCCAGCTTGCAGTCATCTGCAAGCTTGGTCAGCCATAGTCCACTGGTTTTGGCCTGCACCTCAGAAAAGTATATCCCAAATAACAGAGGCCCCCAAGACCGAACCTTGGGTTACACCACTTGTTAAGTGTCTACTGCTTGAGATGGCTTCCCCTATTTTGACTATGTCGGTTCTATCAATGAGTCAGTCTGCTACCCATCTGGTAACATATGGATTGATGCCAAGTTGAGAGAGTTTATCCATTATGCCCGAGTGGGGAATAGTGTCAAAGGATTTGGCAAGGTCATGGTAGGCAGTGTGCATTGTCTTCCCCTTGTCCATGGGTTTGCTGACTGTCTCAAAGAAATTGACCAAATTTTGCAGATATGACCTCCCTTTGATGAAGTCAAACTGTGTGTGTGATCAAGTGTTTGGAGGTTGCCAATGTCCTTGTTAATGAGGTCCATGATAATCTGTTCCATGGCCTTGCAGATCAAGCTAGTTAGGATGATGGGTCTATAATTTTCTGGATTGGTGGACGTTCCACCTTTGTGTACAGAGATGAAAGTGGCTATCCACTCCACTGGGACAAATCCAGTACTCAGGCTTTGGCTGAATAGGGTGCCTAATGGTGCTGCAAGTTCCTGCCTGAGTTCACGTAAGATGCAGCCTGGGGATGTTATCGGGTCCCATGGAGGCTGTATTTTTTGCCTTTGAGAGAGCAGTAATGACCTGCTCCCTAGACATAAGGGGAAGAGGGAAGGTACTGGGAATGTCCTGATTTACTGATGGGGAGGACAAAGGGGTAAAGTTTTTGCTGAATCTGTCAGCCAGCAAGATTGCTATATCTATGGCATTTATATAAAGGTGCTTCCTTTGAGGTTGCGTACATGTGTGAAGAAGGCCTTATGATTGTCTCTAGTAGATGTAGCACATCATTCAGGAATTGGTGTACAATCCTGGATACTGATGCCTGTGACAACCCCCACAGCATGTCCCCTGTGAGTCATTGAAAATTCTAAATATTACAGATACCTTGATCAGCATAGGTATTGATTCCCCTTGGTTTTCTCTTGCTCTCAGGTGAGGATGACTGATGATGTAACATTCCTGGAATGTGTCTCTATCCACCCTGTAGCACTCACTATTTCCACTTCATGCAAACCATGAAAAGCTACCTGGGGTCTAAATACCTTTCTCCTCTTTGATCAGGGTCTATCAGCAGCAGCATTGACTTGAGGTGCTTGAACTTGTTGTATATACACATGCAGAAGAGCAGCAGTAGCCCCTAACATTCTTTCCTTCTAGTGTAGTTTCCGTGACTGTATTCCAATAGGTTTTGGAATGCAAGTAGAAGACTACAGTAAGTGTACACGCTTGCTTTATAGCATGTTGAATAGCTCTGTTATCTTGAATTTGTTGATTAGCCTACAATTCAGCTGCTCATGTAGTAATTAGCATGCCACGATGTTTGCCATGTTTGCGCAGCTCTACACTTCATGTAGAGCTGCTTACTGAATGCAAATCAGTGTGCTATTGTGTGCGTGTCAAAATGTTATGCAAACATGGTTTTAGCGAGCCATGCAGGGTTATTGAATCCTGTCGTACATATGGCTATGTCTATGTTGAGATGGCAAACACTGTTAATTATGTCAGTGTTTCATAGGAATGCCATGGTTTCAGGGTTCAAATTTAGGGAGGTAGACATTTCTGGGAAAGTAGGGACCCTCACTGCCAAAATTCACTTGACTTAAAAAGGCACCAATGGCTGTTAGCCTAGTACAAACGTTTGAACATATGTGACCGAATAATGATATCTGGTAAATACAAATAAATATTCAAATGTATAACTACGTAGAATATGTCAGTAAAACAACAAAATGTATACAGCATAGTTATATATGAACAGAGAAAAGAAGAAAGTAAAGAAAAAGATTCCCAAAGCAGTCAGTACCTGACAGCATATGTGTGGTAGTGTATTTAATAAGGGTATAGGGCATACTATTGGAATAAGGGAGTATTGGTTGGGAAATATGGTTGCAAAACCATTTTATATAAAGAATTCATACATAACAGCTCAGAGTACAAGATTTTGTTAAGGTTATTCCAGTAAATTGAATCAGATGCATTACCTTTCTATAAAGAAAGAAAGATGGGTTTTCTGAATGTGGGCATTAAGTTAGAATAATATTTTGTTGTGAGGCGTTATCAGAGGGAGCACACTGGTGGCCCCCAACCTGAGATTATTACAATTTGTGCTCCAAATTCAGAACCTGCTGGTATAAAAGAGAAACGTTTCAATGCTGTGGGTTATGGAAAGGAGCACTCCTGTAGTAGAGTTGCTCTTCCTTAGATGAGGAGACACTTAATGTCTACAAATACAGTTGGATGCGAGCTATAAGGGTGAGTGGTCATTTTTTTGAGGCAGTAGAAATAAGAGGGAGCCCATAATCAAGGCTGTATAACTTAAATACTTTCTAGGTAGATGATCCGCCCCCAACCCGCCACCCGTGGTGAAAGGAAATTGGATATTTTCAAGGACCAGAAGACATTTTCTTTATGTTTTGGTTTTGTTTCTTTGCAATGAAATGGAAAATTTTAATTCTGATTTATCTATATTTCTAAGTACTTGAAAATATCAGTGGTCTTTATTGTTGTGTGAGATGTTCCAATCTTTTGGGTCAAGGGAAGAGGGTTTTTTTGCTATTAATAGCTTGAATCTAATTTTCTTGTGCCTCAATATTATTGAGTTTCACATTGTACAGCCATGAGGAAAGATGGAGAAAGCCACATTTAAGAATGCCTCAGCAATAGATATATAAATAGCAGTATCATCTGCACAGAGCAAGATTGCCATTTTGGGGAGAACAGGAGAGAGTAATTTTATAAAAAAAAAGTACAACTAGGAGGTTAATAGAACAGGCCATTTTGGAATGCCATCTGTAAAGTGGAAAAGTTGGAAACTGATGGACAATTCTCAGCTTTGAAGACCCTGTTTAACCAGAACGTTTTGATTGGATGGGTGTTTGCTTTGTCACTGATGCTAGTTTCTAGGAGTGTATTTAGGAGTAGGGGTGGTTTACTTTATCAAGGACCTTGGGTGAGGTCAATGAATACTGTTTCAGTGGAACTGTTTTTGATCACATTGATCAGAATGTCATCAATAATAGTCCAAGTGGCTGTCATTGTACATCTTCTGCTTAGAAACCATACCAGAGTCTGGACAAGAGGGAGTAGTTTTGGGAGTTGTAGGAAACTGTGATGAAACTGAAATTGGATGAAAATATGGGCTTAAAGGTTTTAGGAGGAGATTTTACTACAGAAACTTACTATCTTGGGAATATTATTTAGCTTTAGAAATAGATTCAAAATTTGGTATAAGGGAGATAAGGAGATGTTCTTTACATAATTATTGTCTGCCCAGGAGAAGGATATTGTATGTGTTTTTGTTTACAAGTTCTGTTTCTTGCTTCTTTCGAAAATCAGGTACATTTGCTATTACTATATTTAGACAAGAGTGTTAACCTTGTTGAGACTTAGGCTGTCTTGGTTCAACAACTAAATGAAACAACTGTAGATCAGCTAGAAAGTCACCAATGTTGCTTTTTTATGACAGCATAGAATTTTTAATGTCCTCAGGAATTCTAATGCTCTTATTATAACAGTTATTCAATGTTTCACTAGGTTTCGAAATGTATTTTTGTTAGGTATGGGTTTAAGGAGTCAGGTAAGCAAGTACTATGAAGAGTTTATTTTTGTGTTTATTTAATAGCATAATGAGTAGCAGCCAATAGGAATTGTGATATGAAATGGTATTGGTGTGTACATGTAGTACAGCTTATAAACAAGACCTGAAGAGGAACATTATTCTTCCAGCCATTTCTTTCACAGATGTAACATTGTATATACGCTTGTAGCTTTGGAAAAGGTAGCTTAAGTCCAGGGAATTGTCTTCTTGCAGGATCCAGTAATTGTAGTGATACCTGAGAATTGAAAGAAGAGAAATGTGCTTAATTGTTACAGCTTATTGTTGAGGAAATTAATAGTAGGGATAGACTGGTGTTGAGGTGTTGGTTCTGCATTAGGTTCTCTGTTGCTATCATTACAGTTGGAGAAAAAAAGAGGAGTTATTAGGTGTAGTGTTTCTGGTCATTTAAAGAGTTGGATGGGTATGCTTATTTAGTTGCTTGTGGTGGGTCTGTGAAAAAAATGTCTTCCCTGGAGAAAGGCAAACACTACTTTTGCAGCCTCGTGCTAAAGGCAGTATGTGTAGTGACTGCCGAGTAGATGTATGGCAGGGTAGAGTTGTTCTCAACGGAGAAAAAGAGTGAAAAAGCTGAACTGGAGAGAAATTGCTTTTAAATTAGGTGGAACTATATGCTCTAATAGTAAGAGAAAACTAAACAACCTAATAGCTGATGGAATGAAACCCTTTGTGATTCATGTTCCTCCTTCCCAGTTCAAATGGTGAGGCCTTTATTTCATTATGTGTACAGTATATGGCCCCCAGTACCCCAGAGAAATAGGATATGCCCTAGAACTTCTGCGTGGTGTTTGTTCTCTTATCTGGGATATGTAGGAACCACTTGTGCTCCCCAGTATGCTGACACATGGCACAGAGCAACTGGTAGAGTATTTTGAGGCACATGCTTGAGATACCCCCCCCCCACTGCAACCCCAGTAGATCACTGGAAGGTCCCTGTAACTAATATATGTAAAGCCATACATTTCTTAGTATCCACTAGGATAGGTGCTCCATGAATCCCACAGGGCTATAGATGAGGCGAACACAAGTAACAATCTGTTATATAGTGTCCTTGTACACACAGCAATAGTCCACTATACCATTGTCATGGATGGCATGTAATGTTAACCACATTTGGATGATCAAGCACCTCCAGAGGCTACATTGCATACCACTGAACACAGCAGCTGTAATGAGACCCTCTTTCAGATATCCATTTCTGATTACTGCAGCAACCCTGAACATAGCTTTGTGATTCCCACAGGCTGAACATCAGCATTTGTTCATTTTCAATTATACAATGAATGGCCATTAATATTCCAAAACAAGCACACTGACTGGTCAGCCCAATCAGCGGGCCCATTGTAAATCCAAGCATATACCAACGGAAAAAGGTCCGGTCACCCAGACTTTTTTCTATTGGTATACACTAACTTTTTTTTTTTACAAAAATTAAATAAATAAAAACTGAAATCTGAACTCTGGACATAGCAAAGAGACAGGACGGAGAAAATACTAGGTAAATCAGGTACATTATTCAAAACTAAAAAATGTACCTGATTTTCCATGCCTTTCCTCCATTCTTAAGCTGTCCAAAATGTTTTTTTTTTGTTTTTTTTAAAAAAAACAAAGAAAAATGGAGCAACCGAGACCTTCTTTTCTCCATTGCTTCCTTTCCAAAGCACTGATATACTGGGTACGTATGGGAATGCAAGTCCCATATGCATGTACAGTACATCAAAAAAGGCAACAGGATATATGCCAGCTGTGGAAGGACAGCACAGTGCCATTATACAAAGACATTATTTAAGAAAAGTAAGTTTTTTCCCTTAAATAACGTCATTGTATAATAGCAATATCCAACTCCGTGGTGTGGTATATTAAGATTTACCCACGGTTGGCTTTATTTAATCACTCGGGTTTTGCCCTCATGACTAAACCACACCAACCATGGGTAAATCTTAATATGTCACACCATCATCATTTATTACTTAATTATACTGTGGGCATAACTCAGAGGTGCAGTATTTAAACTTTTCTGAATTGCTCTACCACCTTGTTTTGGTTTATTAGCTCAAAGCATGGTTCGTTATATGATTGTTAATATTTGGATTAACTGAGACTGTTTTTTTTTCTTTTTTGGCTAACTTCTTTACGTTGCTATGATTTCTAAATTTCACCAACCTGTTCATTACTGTTCATCATGCAAATTTAGTTAATGGGTTACAACAATGTTCTGTGAATTTGGCAGATGTAGTGGCAAATCAGACTTGAAGCCAAACAGTCATCTGGTTTAAGTAAAACAATAGCATCTAGGCAGCACTAAAAATTAAAAAGGAACTTAAATAAAAGATTTGATTTCTTAATGTGCTTTGATTTTGATATTTAAGTTATTGTATTTTAATGCTGTACATTCTGATGAAGTCTTTCTGAAAAAGGGATAAACATGCTTAATGAGAAGGTTGTTTTTATATATTTCTCTTGATTTGTTAGATTTTTGCTGCTGCTTTTAGAATAAACTTCTATACCTTTTGCACTCTTTTATGGTAAAATGTATGTAAAGCCATACATTCCTTAATATCCACTAGGATAGGTGCTCCATGAATCCCACAGGGCTATAGATGAGGCGAACACAAGTAATCTGTTGTATAGTGTCCTTGTACACACAGCAATCGTCCACTATACCATTGTACAGAAGGCATTGAATGTTAACCACATTTGGATGACCAAGCACGTCCAGAGGCTTCATTGCATACCACTGAACACAGCAGCTGTAATGAGACCCTCTTTCAGATATCCATTTCTGATTACTGCAGCAACCCTGAGCATAGCTTTGTGATTCCCACAGTCTGAACATCAGCATTTGTTCATTTTCAATTATACAATGACTGGCCATTAATATTCTAAAACGAGCACGCTGATTGGTCAGCCCAATCAGCATGCCCATTGTAAATCTGAGCATATACCAACGGAAAAAGGTTCAGTTGCCCAGACTTTTTTCCATTGGTATACACTAACTTTTAACTTTTTTTTTTTTTTTTTTTTTTTTTTTTTTTTTTATTTTTTACAAAAATTAAATAAATAAAAACTGAAATCTGGACTCTGGACATAGCAAAGAGACAGGAAGGAGAAAATACTAGGTAAATCAGGTACGTTATTCAAAACTAAAGACATGTACTTAAATTCCCTTGCATTTCCTCCATTCTTAAACTGTCCAAAATTTATTTATTTGTTTTTTTTTTTTAAAAAAAGAAAAGATAAATGGAGCAACCGAGACCTTCTTTTCTCCATTGCTTCCTTTCCAAAGCACTGATGTACTGGGTATGTATGGGAATGCAAGTCCCATACGCATGCACAGTACATCAAAAAAGGCAACAGGATATATGCCATCCGTGGAAGGACAGTATGGTGCCATTATACAAAGACATTATTTAAGAAAAGTATGTTTTTTTTCCCTTAAATAACATCATTATTTAATAGCAATAACCAACTCCGTGGTGTAGTATATTAAGATTTACCCACGGGTTGCTTTATTTAATCACTCGGTTTTTGCCCTCATGACTAAACCACACCAACCATGGGTAAATCTTAATATGCCACACCGACATCATCGGTTATTGCTTAATTATACTGTGGGCATAACTCAGAGGTGCAGTATTTAAACTTTTCTGAATTGCTCTACCATCTTGTTTTGGTTTATTAGCTCAAAGCAGGGTTCCTTATATGATTGTTAATATTTAGATTAACTGAGACTGCTTCTTTTTCTTTTTTGGCTAACTTCTTTATGTTGCTATGATTTCTAAATTTCACCAACCTGCTCATTACTGCTCATCACACAAATTTAGTTAATGGGTTACAACAAAGTTCTGTGAATTTGGCAGATGTAGTGGCAAATCAGACTTGAGGCCAAACAATCATCTGGTTTAAATAAAACAATTGTATCTAGGCAGCACTAAAAATTAAAAAGGAACATAAAAGATTTGATTTCTTAATGTGCTTTGATTTTGATATTTAAGTTATTGTATTTTAATGCTGTACATTCTGATGAAGTCTTTCTGAAAAAGAGATGAACGTGCTTAATGATCAGTTTTTTTTTATATTTCTCTTGAGTTGTTAACAGATTTTTGCTGCTGCGTTTAGAATAAACTTCTATACCTTTTGCACTCTTTTTTGGTTATACAATTAAGACTAAATTAACAACTTCACTTTAATACATGTACATATAATAAATTTCTTGACACCATTTGTAAACCAAATATAGGCTATGATCTGGCAGTCAGTGCAGGTGTTAAGTTTACAAGCTTTTAATTAGCTTCATCCTGTTGTCTAGGTTTTGATTCCCCCAACCTTTGTATGACTAAGAGCAAGTCACTTAACCATATCATGTTCCTGGGCTGAGCTTATAAAAGTTCCATGTGGATTAGTTTTCTGTACCAGTTAATAAATGCACATAAACAGAGAAACAGTTCATACATACACTACCTGAGGAAACTGAAAGACTCCCAAAATACTGGCGAGTGGAATTGTTAATGAAGTTCCTTGTTCACCAATAATACCAACTAACAAAGGAGAACGGCAGTTATAACCAGGGATTGGTTTCTGTATTCCAGATAACAGACTTAAGGCACCTTCAACAGCTCGGTTCTCTGAATAGCATGAATCGATAATTCTGAAGCCTAAAGTGAAATTTGTTAACAATTTTGTATTTTGGTTTATTTCATTAGTAGCATACACCATTCCAAGTACTCCTCTGTAATATCCAATGTGTAACCTACAATACAGAAATGCAAGATATATCTTATAAGCAATAAACAACATAGCTAAATAAAGCTTAAGGTCGGCTATTTTCATTTGGTTTTTACACATGAAGAACCTACTCTGAGTGTAGAGTCAAAATGCATACATTTGTGAGTCAAATATATAGTTCAGTTTGACAAAAAAACTGTGGTTTACCACTCATTACAGACCATACATGGCTTTATTTTTAATTCTCCAAAGTACACGTTTAATATTAACTTTTGCTGCATAACAGTTCATCAAATGGGACAGACTTGTCTAGCTACAAAACAAAATAGTCCTGACATGCAGAAGCACTAGGTGCCAGAGAGATAACACAAGAAGTTATATGTTGTACTTCATTATATAGCTTTATGCAGTAAATGCAGGGGATGAGCCATTGCTTGGGTATTGTTAACAACACTGTATCAATCATTATGACCGTGTTCCCATAAAGGATAGTAACAGATGAAAGAGCTCATCAGATTATTCAGTGCTTAGGCTGTCAAAATTTCCAAAGACCAGCTTCTGAATGAAGCAAACCTCCACGGAACCTATACTGCACTATACACAGCCTATGATGAAAAAGGAAGAGCCCACCCTAGAGGAAGTAAGAACAGCACTAAGGAAAATGATGTCAAGGAAAGCAGCAGACCCTGATGATGTCACAGCAGATATGATGAAGATGTTGAGTGAATTAGGAGAGAAATAGCTCCTGAAGTCTGGGGAGAAAAGCATATCCCAGATGATTGGAGAATAAGCATTCTAGTGCCATTGTACATGAACAAAGAGTACATTCATAACTGTGGGCAGTATAGAGGAATCAAATCTGTCACACTGCTTGAAAGTACTGGTGAGGATGATTAATAAATGAGTACAAAGAGTAATAGAAAGTATTGGGATATAAGGAGTTTGGATTCAGATTAGGGTGCAGTACAACTGACCTGATGTTTGCAGTGAGACAGATAGTGGAAGAGAAGCTAGATATGAGGAAAGAGTCCAAGTAGGCACTCCTACACTTAGAAAACATATATGACAAGGTCCTAGGAAAGCTCATTTGGGGAGTTGTGCAATGGTTTGAAGCTCTAAAAACATTGGTAGAATTAGAATTAGAGCAGGATATGTACAAGGACCCAATGACATAAGGTTTCCATTGCAAGTGGAGGTTCCACATGGTTCAGCTGTGAGCCCAATGCTGCTTATAGTGATGTACTGCGTTCACATACTTGTTGGAGGGGTAAATCAACAAAGCTGCTGAATGCAGTTGATGTGGCATTGCAAGCAGACTCTGAACAGGGTCATGTGTAAATAATAAGGGAATGTAAAGCAAAATTCAAGGCACATGGGATGAACCTGAGTACAAACAAGACAGTTGTCATGGCAACTAATTGTTGAAATCAGAAAAAGCTAAGCATTGGGAAAGAGGGGAAATGACTTCAAGTATCATAGTGAGGTGGATGAGGAGAAGGGAAGTCTGAATAAGGAAGTTGAGTATTGAATTAGAAGGAATGCAGCCAACAGACTTAAAGTGCCAGGGTTAATGTCTAACAGAAGAATGCCAAAGAAGCAAAAAAGCAAGTTGCACAAAACAGTGATGCAATCAGTACTTCTTTATGATGCAGAAACCTGGGCAGTAAAGGCAGAGCAGTTGAGGAAGCTGGAGGTTATGAAGATGAAGTACCTGAGACACGTGACAGGATACAGACTGTGGGACAGATTACATTAGCACGGAAGCCAAAGTAACAGCAATTGCAGAAAAGGTCAAAGAGAACAGATTATAGTGGTTTAAAGATGTGCAGGAAAGCAGAAGATGATTTTCTGAAGAGGATCTTGGAGAGATAAGTAGAAGGTGTGAGGAAATGAGGATGTTCAGCAAAGAGATGGGTGGAGTGAATGAGAGAAGACCTGAGAGAGTCAGGTATGACTATTGAAGAAGGCAGGAGAGTGCAGTGAATTGAGAGAGGTTGAAACAGTTGATACTGCATGCAGACCCCATGTAAAAAATGGGAAAAGGGGGAATGATGATGATGATGATGATATGGTACCATAATACTAACTATAGATAATGATTCTTTTCTAGATGTTCACTGTTTCTATGATGTTAACCTGCTGGTTTACCCCCACATCCCCTTTACTTGTATATACCAGCACAATTCTCTCACATCAGTAGAAAATCCCCAGTAAACTGCACTGCAGTCTCATACAACCAGCAGTGATGCATTACAACATTGTAATGAGACATGCTATGAGGAATGGTGACATCAGGCAAATGTAATCAAGAAAGTAGAACCTGGCCAGTGTAGCCCTAGTCAGTAGTAGGAAATGTGTCACTCAGATGTTTGGCAATCAGTTATAATAGAAACCTCCCTTAGGCAACAGCTTTCTGACTAATGGAACAATCCAAGTCATCTCTGACATTGTAAAAGGAGATGTCTTCATTCCTTTATGGTTTATTTCAATGTGAGCCTATGAAGAGCAAACATGCCACCTTCTTTGACAGAAACAGACTGTAATCATCATTACATTCAAATTCAGTTAATTTATATGAAAACTACTGGCAGTGCAATTATCAAGGTATTCAACACACAAATATTTTCAAATTGAGTGGCATTTTATCCATTCATATATACCACTGAAATGATTGTAAACCTTACAAGAAAGGCTTAAATTACATTTACCTAGAGTTTTAACAAACGTATTTTACTGTCTTTAAAACTGAACAAGATAACTGTCACTGAGAGCCCAAATGTTGTTCCTCATGAAACTATCAGTGACATTGGCAGTGTTTCCCTAAATATTAGTATTAAATCTTTTGCTTTGTTTTGTGAATGGCAACAAACTCAACCTACATTTCTAGCAAAACATATTTAAGTGAATTTAAAACAAAAAGGGAAACAAACTGATATGAATATGAAAGTTATTCAGCACATGATTAGTTGGAAAATTTAGTTAGTTCACCATTTTGATTTCTAGACTCTATTTTGTATGTGATCAAAAATAAACCAAAATATTTTCCATTTTTTTAAACAATCATGTTTAGCTCTAAATTAATAATAAAAAAATAACAGTCTGCAAGTGCAATCATTTTTTATGCACACAATTTTAACAATGACTTTTTCTCCCCTTCTTCACATGATCTTGGTGATGGTTCCACAGTATCCAACTGGCCCATTAATTTAACTGTGGTAAGAGTCAGGAATCCATAGACTACAGAAAAACTCACATGCCACTCTTCCCTGCCTAGGAAGCTCAGTCAGGCCATTTATTCCTCCATCAGAAAGGGTCAGGTGGTAGGAGCAAGCCAGCTAGTGGGTCCAGCAGAGTGGACAACCCCTGGATCTCTCTCCACATTGTGTATTCCTTGAGCTCCATAATGCTGACAAACCTCAGGAATGCACACACACACGCACACACGCGCACACACACACACACACACACACACACACACACACACACACACACACACACACACACACACACACACACACACATGTACTGCTTCCCAAGCTGATAAGTGTTACCTTGGCAATGTGTGGACTGCAGACTTGTATTCCATTGGTACAATGGCCAGTATTCCTCCTAAGTATTACCAAGTGGTGAGTCAGAGTCACATTCTTGCCCCAGGATGGGCAAGTGGGTAGTGGCCATACACTCCCATCATTACTGTCCTGTTTCTTCCAGTACCCCTGCTACTAATTCAAACATGGGTCATGTGGGGTAGAGTTAAGGCTGTATCTCTGTGCACCATGGAGTGGTCAACATGTTATTAAGTATAATTCTAAAAAGGTTATTAGCTTTATACTATTAATTATTAGATCATGATACACAACAAATAAAATGCTAGCAAAGTTAAACTAAATGTATGCACTATACAAAATATATGTTTTTGTCACTACAATTGCTCTAAACTATTAATACAGTTATAGTGCTTCCTAAGTTATGCCAAAGTTGGTTTACTATATTTCCCCAACAATAATAACCACTTAAATCAACATTTACAATCCATATATTTGTATTTAGATCTCAGCTTGGTGGTATCAGTTTCATATTTGTATATCATAACATTTATTTATTTATTTTATAGCAGACTCTTTATTAACAGAAATATCTGATCAGTACAGAAAAAAGAATGATACAGTTACACACTACATTATATGTCTCACATGAAATATCACATAAAGAGTCTGGATTATTTACACCAAAAGAAAAGAACAACATGCAGCCCCCCCCCCCAACATTGGAATAACAAAGAGTAAATATCAAAAGTGACAAGTACAAATATAACATTCAACATATGATGAGTACACTAACCAATATAGTACAACAGTATCCACCAGTCCTCAGTCCATCTTTTTATAATTGTTGACTGTTCCAGGCTTGAAACTTATAACTAGCCTAATGCATATGAGATGTTCAATTAATTTGGTAAGACTTCCGGAAGTGAAACAGGTGTGATAGAATGGTGAAGAGCTTGCCCTGATTCAGCAAGCTCTGCACAGAGTGCAGGAATAGTGCAAGAGCTGCTGCATGCAATATGGCCGACGAGCGATCCAGGAAGGAGCTCCCGGGACGTGCATGAGCACTTCTACACTATTCCTGCACGAACACCACTGCTATATGCTAGCTACCTCATTTGCTGGTGAAAAAACATGGAAATGAGGTGAATTAGCAATCCAGGAAGCAGGCAGGTGTCTGTGCAAGAATAGTGTAATCTGCAGAAATGTATTCGGTTACTAACGGAATACATTTCTGCAAATTACAAAATGGAGGCATGACAGCTCCAAAGAAAGCATGTATTCAATTTAGTAGGCATGCCATTGGCCAAATATATGGCCATTGGAATGAGAAATAGTTGCAAAATTATAAAAAATAACTTTTATTTTTTTGGCTGATTTAGGCCGTTTAAGCATAGGGCAGCAGTGAGCAAATGGGATCAGCCCAAAAATAAGAAAAAAAGTTGGCAATAAGCTTTTAAACCCAAATCGGCATTTTGCCATGATAGTCAATGGTATGCATAAGACAACAATACCAGGGAATAATAGTTGCTAATGGGGAAGGCTCAGTGTGAGTGTGGTTTTATGCAAATGGGGGGATTGATACTGAATCACAAATTTCCTCTCGGTGTTAGCTTGCACCCAACCATGTAGGTGCAGCAACACCATGGTATAAGTATAAGAGGAAGATGACCTCATAAGGGGGAGTGTCATGCATGTTGTAAGCTTATTGGAGCTCTGTGGCTTGTGTTTGCCCTTAGCTAAGCACAGTTAAGGAAGAGGGTGTGTCTGAGGCTGCCTAGCAGAGTTTACATTGCCTAAACGGGTGTGCATACTGCACACCAGGTTTTAAACAAACAAAAAAACAAAAAAAAAAAGGAAATAGCAGCTCTGTTTACATCTGAGCACTGGGTATGCACGCCATGCCTTGGGGCTTAAACGGGAAGCCAATGGTAAGGGAAAACAGCAGTAGGAAGGCAATCAAGGAGAGCTAGCATAGCTGGCAGGTGAAATGTATCAGAATCCGCCAGTTACACATGCAACAGCCTAGCACATTACTATTAACTATGCAAAAACCTTCCAGTCTGGTTTTTCCCACAAACCCTACACCACTGGTGTACACAGATGGGGAAACTTTACCTGACAAAACTAACAAAATGTTAGGGGCTGCTGTTGCTCTCATACATCAATATGTGGAAAAGGCTGAGGGTGGTGAGGATATGTGAATGCTGATGACCAATCCACAGTGAGGAGAAGGAGAAGAGTGTACAGACCCAGGGTAACCTACCAGTGGCTACATGAGCTGTAAATAGTGGAGCGCTATAGGGTGGGCAGGGACATTCTACAGCAAATTGTTGAGCTGTGCCAGCCACACCTCACACATAGAACCAACAGAGGGGAACTCATCCCAGTGGATACCAAGCTATGTGTAGGCTGAAGAATACTAGCCACAGGTACCTTCCAAAGGCCAAATGGGGATATCATGGGGATTTCACAGGCATCAGCATCCAGGGTACTCCACCAGTTCCTGTATGCTATGTCAACACATGCCAGTGAGCACATATATTTCCTCAACACCCATAAGGCATTCACCAGCAATATGCATCTCTTCCACCAAATAGCAGAATACCCTGAGGTAGTGAGTGCTATAGACTGCACACACATACACATCAAACCACCACTCAGTGACCAGGGTAGGGTCTACATAAATTGCAAGGGCTTCCCCTCCATCAACTGCCAGGTCATGTGTGATGCCCAGAGCATTATCCTGAATGTGTGTTCTGGCAGCCCTGGAAGCTATCACGACTCCCACATCTGGCATATGACACAGCTGTACCAGTTATTTGCCAGTGGGGACATCCCATATGGCTACCTAGTGGGGAATGCTGGTTACGCACTGGAGCTGTGGCTGATGACACCCATCAGAAATGCACACACACCCGAACAAGAACTCCATAATAAGGCACACGCACAAACCAGAATCATAATAGAGCATGTGTTTGGGATGCTCACATCACAGTTCCACTACCTGGACATATCTAGTGGAGCCTTGCCGTACTCTCCAGCTACATGTACACAAATGTTCATAGTATGTGCCATGCTACACAATATGATCCTGTGGAAACAGCTGCAGCTGGAACAGCACGGGGCAAGGCCACACAGCCCCCCACCACTGCTAAGGCCATCACAGAGAGACTCAGAGGAGGAACAACCTGAGTGTGCCCATGTAGGCAGAAGGAGGCATGCCTAGTATGCCCAGGCTTTGGCAAAGAGGTAACGCATAGCACATACACTGACATGGTAGGAACCCAGGGAATGACACCTCTCTCTGACTCGCACATACAGTAAAAGGGATGCCAAACATGACACTACCTGTGCTTTACCATGTATAGGGAGTGTACTATGTGCATCCGACATAGTTAGCCCTCCAGCACCGTCCTCAGTACTAGCACAGCCACAAGGTAAGTCACTCTTCCTATCAATTGCTGAATGGAGTAGTATTTTCTGATAGTTGTATCTATGGTATGGATATAAGCTTGCAAGGGAATCGGGTGGCTGAATGGGATGGCAGCAGATAGTGGACACCTATATGGGCAGCATGAAATCCATAACAAATACTAGTCTCAACATACTAGGCAGTACTAGACAAGGTGACAAATCCCACTGCAGTACATGTGGTGGCCCAAATGTGTGTCCATAGGACACACACATGTATGTCAGTGAGGATCACATACCCAACATCAGCCTCAGCCAGCAGGACTGGTGTAGATGACCATAAAGAAAGGATGATCTAAGTCTTCCAATTGATGGCAATGGAGAACAGCCCCCTTCCAGACCTACACAGACAGACTACAACCGGTCTGGCCATTATATGTTAGGTCTGAAGGGCAAGAAGTCTGAAACTGAAATATAGGTCAATAAAACCTAAGATCTGTACTCTACTGATATGCCTCCAGTCTGCATGATAGGTCAGAATACAAAATGAAATGGAAGCCAACAGAGTACCTGAAATACCAGAACAGTCATAATAAATGTTTACAGTTGCCAGGTGTGCCCCCCCCCCCAATCCTATGTAGAAATGCAGTAACATGTACGTGTGGGTTTAATAACAGTGGAGCACAGATTACCTCAGCTGGCCCAATTTACAGGATAAATTGTTGCATGTGTACAATATGCAGGAGTCCATGTGTTAGGTTGTTGTGTGTTCAATATTGTCTGGAAGTGGTCAGCAAGTAGGCATGGAGGGTTGTGTCTTGGTGGCCTATGGCCAGTACTGTCGATGACAGGGCCATGTTCCAACAACTGCAGTGCCAACCACAATGCTTTTCAGCAATACCCATGTCAGCAGTCGTCCATACTCACTGTCCAAATGTCAGTATCTGTCACCATCTGAAAGATGGGCATGCCATGAATGTGGGCCCAGACATATACATAGTACACAGGTGGAGGTACCCTTGACAGAGTACATAAAATGTAACTGTCAACTGCACACACCTTTGGAATTGTACATACAGGAAGTAGCACATTAGTTGTCTCTGTAGTATGGAATACTGATATAGTCTGACCAATCAGTGGCAGACCACAAAAGGCACAGTTATGGAGTAATGAGAGACTGCCTACATCCTCGCACAAGGCAGCATGAGGGGAATGTCCAGGTATATCTGTGAGCCAGCTGCAAGAAGCTTCCATATCACACATGCACTCAGCTCACCCCACCATCAGCCACAGGTTTATCACAGGTCATATCCTTGCTGTTGAGAATGAGTACAGTATGACCCCACTTCTGTATAGGAATACCCACAGAATGCAGCATGCAGATGTGTCCCTAGCTGTAAACAGCATCCTGCCAACATCCTGACAAATGGATTAATATGGACAGGAACTATTGTCATTAACACCTTGCACACTTACCCTGTCATGCCATGGGAATCTAGTGGCTCTCAGCCTTAGAATGTAGGAGTCACAGAATGCACTGGCCTGCTACAGATGGCTTGCATCACTACCAAATGTCCTACAGTTCTCTGTCAAAGGCCTGTGCCTCACCCGTAGTGCCAATGTATGTTATCTTATGGGGTCCTAACTAACAACCTAACACAGTCAGCAGAACACAAATGCAAGGCCATGTTGACAAATCCCAGTAGAATGCCCGCCATGTCCTACTGTATGAACTGTGGACCAACCCCTAAATACTGCTGGGATGAAAGGACAACTATAGGGATACTTCTCCGATATCGCTTGCATAATGTTAGGAAGAGGATAGAATAACAGAGTGAGGGGGTGTAGAAGCATGGACGTCATGGAGTGTGTGAAGTCTGAAACTCTGATGTGTGCCCATACTACGGCTTGCCTGCAATTCCAGTAATGGGTGGCTACAAACCTGCTTGTGAACCACAATGTAAAGGGGAACTGATCAGATATATGAGCCCTGCCTCTGGGTAACCTGGGTGAATCTGTACAGCTGAGAAGTATGACTACAGCAGAATATGGCCATTCTGTTACGTCAATATATGTAAAAGAAGGGGATCCTCAGCCACCACAGTACCAAGGTGCTGGACCATTTACACCGACCCATCAGCAAGTGTCTGCAGCTACCCCTCCAGAATGGCATGAGTGTGCAAAAATATGTAGGCTGCAGGCCACAGTACTGGACTCAGCTTCATTCATCTTGTATTTCTCAGGAAATAACTGTGAGCAAATAAATATATCTGTCAGTAGCTGATGACATAATACATTACAGTGTAAGACAGTACATATGTCTGAATATCTCTGCTAACACCAACCATATAACACAAGCAGTACAGACACAATGGTTACAGTATCCCACTATCTGTCGCCCATTGTGACTCCATATTGTCAACCTATCTGCAGATATCCTGCAGAAACAGGTTGCTAGCTGTAGGTGTAGAACCCCAAACCCTGGACTGGAGTACAACCTACCTGGAATGGCTTAACACACTCAATGCAGAAGGTCATACTGGGCATGTTGCTACACTTAAATAAATGAAGCCCATGCCTGACAACAACAGTGGACTATACATATCTGTCAGTTGCAGATGTCTGTGCACACACACCACATTGCACACCATTCATGCTTTGCACACACATTGGATAAGAATACTCACACATATCCAAGGCCAACACACTATAATATGTCAAACATACACACACACACACAGATCTGGGGAAGAGAGAGACAGACAGCGGCAGAGAGATTTCCGTCATCCACACATCCAATTGGCTGATATCACATGATGTGCTGATGTCAATCATTGTAGGCATTGCCTTTGGTAGCCCTCAGCCATATAGTGTCTGTGGTGCTTGTGATAACTGTGCAACACAATAGTACAAATCAGTATTTATCTAGCATTTGTATACCCAGTCTTGTCAAATGTAAAGTTGTGTGTGACTGAGTGTGTATGTGTTTCCAGAGGAATGGTTTATGGACCATTCACACACACTGTACTTCCCATTGCCCATGTTAGCACTCCTGATGATGTCAGTCACCTTGAAATAAGCCTCTGGCCAAGTCTCAGCTGTGTAAGCTGCATGGTGCTTGCAATACGTGTGTAATACTGTAGTGTAGAAAACTAGTTAGGAAGGGGTGCTAATCCCAGACATGGCAACTGTGAAACTCTGTGTGTTTAGATGAATGATTTTGAGGCCATTCACAATCACTACACCTCCCATTGCCCTACTTTAGCATGCCTGCTAATGTCAGTCACCTTGAAATAAACCTTTGGACAAGCCAGCCCCATAAGCTCAGTTGCACTTGCAGTAACTGTGCAATGCTATAGTGTAACATGTTATTTAGTTAAGAGTTCTAGTCCCAAACATGGCAGCTATGAAACTGTGTGTGTTTGTGTGAGAGTGTGTGTGTGTCTTTGATGATACCTGATTTTTATGGACATTGACAGTTACTTTTCTCCCCATACCCCTCCATTAGCACTGCTGCTGATGTTAGTCACCTTCAAAGATACCTGTGGAGAGCTTTCCAACATATAACCTTCATGGTGCTTGTGATAACTGCTTAATATAGTGAAGCATACTAGTTAGGTAGGAGTTCTAATCCCAGACATGGCAACTGTGAAACTGTGTGTGTTTGCGTGAGAGAGTGTGTGTGTCTTTGAAGGTAACTGATTTTATGGACATTGACACTTACTACTCTCCCCTTACTTCTCTTTTAGCACTGCTGCTGATGTTAGTCACCTTCAAAGATATCTTGGCACAGCTCTCCAACATGTAAGCTCCATGATGCATGCCATAAATGCGGAACAATGTAGTAGCAGTAACTACATAGGTATGGGTTTGAATCTCATCCATGGCAAGTGTTTGTGTGTGTACATATGTATGTCTGTATCTCAAAGATGTTGTCCCCATTTACACCCAGTACACATCCCACAGCTTGACTTTAGCAGTCCTGCAGATATCATCTGCCTTAGAAGTACCTGTTGCCAACCCTAAAAGATGTAACGTCAGTGGTGCATGTGGTAAATGAGTAAGATAATGGTCTATAAAAAATGTTAGATAGAGGTTTGAATCTCACCCCTGGCAAATGTAAATGTGTGTGTAGGGTAAAATTATTTTTGGGATCTCTCACCCACTACATCACCCAATGCTAGTATTTGCAAGGGCTGGTGATATTCCTCACCTTAGAAGTACCTTAGGACAACATCCATTCTTTAAGCTCCATGGTGCATGCGATAAATACAGTACACTGTAGTAGCAATACATAGCTAGGTAGGGGGTTGAATATCAATACTGGCAAGTGTGTGTGTGTGTCTGTCATCAGTATCCTGTGTGGAGGTTGCTATGATTGTGTAATAACAGGATCTATTGTGTGGTGGATTTTGTTAAATTATTATGTTGAGGACCTAGTATATGTCACAATGTCCATCTTACAAGGACAACAGATGTCAAACACCAGAAAGGTTGATGTAGACAATCCATAGACCTACATGTGACATTATGGATTGGTGAACCATATAGGTAACCCTTCTATTACTCAGAGAACACTCTCCACCCACGTCTCATACACAAACACACTTGGCTAGGAACAACCACTATATTGGTAGTTCCCTGCATATTGCCTCACAGATAGTAATCATGGTGTGACTGCAGTGGACTACATGCCTGTTGACCACAGCAGTGCCACTGACATCAGAAAGTACTTTGATGTGTTACATTTCCTGAGTGTGTGTTATCCAGCAAGTAAAAGGACATGGCACCCTGTTCTATCCCCTCAGTAGGCAAATAAATGTGTACAGTGGCCTTTTTGCTATGTTCCCCACTGGATGCCTACAACAACTGCAGAGTCTGTAAATGTAACCCACAAAGGGAATACCATGTCTTATACACATGTCCAGTATGGACAGATGCCACTAACTCCACTGAATACCTGTATCATACTGTCAATGTAGGTGCAAGCACGGCATCAGTTACATAGCCAGGTCTTAGCAAATGAGGTCAGGAATGCTACATCAGACGATAACAATCTGTCCACACAACATGCCCCAGGGACCTCAAGTACACTTCCACATGTCAAAGAACATGTGTGGGACATGTGCACAACTCAGACACTGTCCATGTTATGGAATATAGATCACATACATGGGAAGCAGTGCACATCACTGGACACTCACAATAGTAACCCAGTTGAGTGGATGGTGAATACAATACCCATCCCTGGGGAACACACCAGGGACTACACCCCTGAGCCACACTGGGGACTATTGTCATGTGGTCTGATGCCAAGGTATTCCCTTGGCCTAGCCTTATACAGCCTTCAGGCCCATTCACCTACTACACACCTGTGAAGCAATGAACCTATGGATCTCAGTACTTGCATATGTGTGTGTGTGTGTGTGTGTGTGTGTGTATATGGACATGAATGATTTTGAAGTCATTCACACTCACTACACCTCCCATTGCCCTACTTTAGTACTCCTGCTGATGTCAGTTACCTTGAAATGTTTCAGCCTTATAAGCTCTGTGCCGCTTGCAATAACTGTGTAATACTGTAGTGTAACAAACTAGTTAGGTAGGAGTTCTAATCCTGATCTTGCCAACTGTGATAATGTGTGTGTTTCTGAGAGAAAAAGTGTGTGTGTGTCTTTGTTGATACCTGATTTTGTGGACATTCACACTTACTACACTTCTCTTACCCCTCCTTTAGCATTGCTGCTGATGTCACTCACCTTCAAAAATATCTTTGGATAGCTCTTCATCATTTAACCTCTGTAGCTTGTGCAATAACTGTGTGACACTGTAATAACAATACACAGTCAATTAGGGGTTTGAAACTCAGTACTGGTGAGTGTGTGCATCATCAGTATTCTGTGTGGGTGCTGGGGTGATTTTGTAATGATAGGATCCATTGTAGTGTGGGTTTTGCTACATCATTATATTGAAGACCTATATGTCCCAATGTCCACATTACAAGGCCAGCAGTTTTCAAACACTGTAGAGGTTGCTGTAGACAATCCACAGCCATAAATGTGTACAGCCATGTGCAATTACTATATGACGGTATGGATTAGTAAACAATATAGGCAACTGTTATAATACCCAGATGCTACTCTCCACCCATGGATCATACACAAACACACTTGGCTCTTACTCCCTTCCTGTTTTACTTTCTCTCCGTCTCTGTCTCTGTCTCTGTCTCTGTCTCTGTCTCTCTCTCTCTCTCTCCCTCTCTGGTGGATGTGGAAAAGTACATCTGTTTTGCATAGGCAGCAGCTTGATATTGTAGGTAATGCTCATGATCAGCTGATGGCCTGTGCACGAATTGGAGTCCCCCACTTGTTAATTGCATGTGGAACAGATGTGGTATCATTCCTATAGCAAATTGCATGGAAACACACTCCTGTAACTAAGCAGTTCATGTGGGTGTTGGCTCTTTTCCTTCACTGTGAGCAGGACTTCATGGGGGTGTCTGACAAACAACATCACAGAGGGTAGTTGGAAATACCTCTTACAACATACACTGTGCAGACAGGCCCACAAATATGAGGGAGATGTTCCAGACATGGGGACAGAATGTAAGTATTGCTGTTCTACATTTGAAGTAATGTTGGTTTAACAGGGTTAGTGTGGATATGGCTGTTCTACATGATTGAAAGTCTGGCATGACAGTGTTATGTGGTTGAGGAAACTCTCACTTGTAAGGCTATCTGCAGACTGGCCAGAGTTTTGAGTCTTAGATGTGGTGTGCTACTCTCACATTTCCTATTTTTTAGAAATGCAGTACCATACTCTGATAATTGCAGTCAGTACACAGTGACATCCATGTGTGTTACTGACTTCATATCCCTCAGAAGAGATATGTCACAACAAACCCTGTTACACCAGGAATTTTCTCAGTTTATCACAGCAATATGTCAATATTGGCCCTGTGTTTCTGCCTCTGTCCCCCAAGTCTGTCAGCCTTTGTCCATATATCATGCAGTAAGAAGTGCATATGTACAGTATATCATTATTTACTGACATCATTCCTGATAAGTCAGTGATACATCAGACTGCTAGACATATTATGTACAGTAGGCCTTATATTTGAGGAAAAAACCTGGACATTCTGTTGTAGTCTGTACAGTAGTGATGTCTGTGTAATTATGGTGATTGTTGACAGAGTGTCAGTATTGTTTAGCAGTGTAATGTGAATATGTTACTTGGCCTGTGTACAGACTGTGGTAGATGTCAATGTTCTTGGTCCTGTTCTATTTGACATTGCATGCTGCTCCAGTTTCTGGTACCCTATCAGCGTATATGTTTATAGGACCAGAGTGAGACATGTCCCATACCACAATCAGGCATCAGACTACACTGTTAATTGTGCCAGCATATGTAGGATCAGTGTGTGAGTGTCAAATATGAGGATGGTTTTGTTCACACAGTCCATATACTATACTCTTAATTAGACTTACCATAATGTGACTGTGACTGTGTTGAGATTGGTTTTGGGTATGTACTTTCACACTGGTGTCTGTTACTCTGTGCTGTTACATGCATGTAACAGCACTGGTATCTGTTACTCTGTGCTGTTACATGCCTGTAGTGCCTGCTATATTTGCAAGTGCAAGTGTATTCCCCCATAGGAAACTTGGGTCAGTGTTGTGGCAGTCTGCCTGTAGTTTGCACAGTGCTTTGTGACATGCCTAGCAGCTCAATGTATTTACCTAGTGTGATGTTATGTCCAGATAATTGTCAGATGTACTGTTGCCTGTATTTCTGAAAAAGCAGTGGGATGCTGTGAAGATATATGTTACTAACTAGTGGGAAGTATGTGGGCTTGGGACCTGTGCTCCTCTGGTTAATATGTGTTAGGACAGACAGGAAGATGTGAAAGCATCAGCTGTGTGAGCTTATCTATTCAAGTATATGTGTGATATCCCCATTTTCATGGCTGTAAGCATCCCCTTTGTCAGGCTTGGTTCACATGTCTTGCACTAAAAAGTTCTGTGTATACCTCTGGACTGACCAGATTGTTTCAGACTGTCCATATTTATTGGTCATATTTCTGCTGTATTCCACAGGATCAGTATTGTGATTTGTATGGTACTTCACTATGATGATTTTTATGATGTCTGTCAGTAACTGATGGTGTACATGTCAGTATCAGAAGTGACTTCCTACACAACATGTCTGTTGACACAACCCCTGTTACTGTAGTAACATTTCACATTTATACCTGCAATACTTACATTACATTCCCTTGCACTAAGAGGTTGTGACCTATGGTGCTGAGGTATGACTCCACTACATGTTATGGGCATATGTTTTATATATATATATATATATATATATATATATATATATATATATATATATATATATATATATATATATATAAAGAGAGATACACACACACACACACACACACACACACACATATATATATATATATATATATATATATATATATATATATATATATATATATATATATATAGATATGTGTGTAGAAATATATGGATCTACTGCTTTTGGTCGAATTACATTTGATCGAAAATGATTTCAGGCAGCCCACTTCACTGAAAGCTCATTTGATTGAAAGCTCATTTGGTCGAATTGCATTTAGTTGAAAATGGAATATAGCCCCTGCCCCACTGCAGTGCGACCCTGCAGTGTGGATATAAAGTAAGGGGGTGTGAGGGGTAAAGCCCCTCACATTTTGCAACTTGTTTTTACTGACATTATATGTTTTAATGTATTTTTAATGGATATACATGTATATAATAGTGCATCCCTGCAATTATAGCCCACCACACCCCCCCAATGTGGGGGCTGTGCCCCCCACAACCCCCCTTACTTTATATTTTCACTCCAGGGTCATACTGCAGTGGGGCAGGGGCTATATTCCATTTTCGATCAAATGGAATTCGATCAAATGGATTTTCAGTGAAATGCATTTTCGGTGAAGTGGGCTGCTTGAAATCATTTTTGACCAAATGTAATTCTACCAAAAGCAGTAGACCCAAATATATATGTGTGTATGTACATGTATACATATATCTACACACACACACACACACACAAATATATATATATATATATATATATATATATATATATATATAAATATATATCCATATCCTTGTTATGTTTAAACATGAGTATTATAGATACCTTCCCAGATGTATCCCACCATATTTATCTGATATGTGTATATTTAGATATAACAACATGACTGATTCAATACTATTTTCACTTACAAGTACTAAACAATTGTAGTAGTCAAAGCAGTTGTTCACTACTATTCAGCATCTGCACTGAATTATATATTTGAAAAAACAACCACCATCTTCGCAGCTCAGATGGCTTAGTGGTTAACTGTGAAGACTATACTGTACAGGGTCCTGGGTTCAACAGCTGTAAGGGCTGTTTATTTTTTTTGCTAGGCAGAACAAGGACTGTTGGGTACAGAGTGGTTAAGGCTGTTTTGAGCAGCTTTAAGTGGGTTTGTGTGGGTTGCGCAACAGTAAGTGGTGCTAACATATGGTTAAATCAAAAGGCACTTACACTGTGTAGGCTTTGCTTACCAGTGCACAAATCTGCTTAGCATTTACATTTAAGCAATACTTATACCTGCTTAGCTTAGCTCAGCCCTGGTAACCAGTGGATCACATTCCAGTCTGATAAAATAGCAATGTAATGATATCTTTAATTAGTGTATTTAATTCCATGTACATAACATGCTTCTATGTTCTGTCATTACAGTAGCAAGAAGTGTGAGTATACTGTATGGGACACCTGAGAATACATGGCTAATACAACAATCTTTTCTCTTTGTATGTGTTTTATGCATGGGTATTATCCTGGGTTATATGCAGTCCCAGTTGCATGTATTGTATCATTACATTACTACTTTTAACAGTGCTTTTCCAAGTAAGACTAGTTTGTAAATTGTAGTATTTGAACCATATACCCCTGCATGCAAAGCTGCACTCTGAGTACTGACTATCATGTTATTGGTGTGTGAGCTATATGTTATTAAGTATCTCCTATTGGATATTGATCTGATATGTGGATATTAACTGTAGACTACTATGTGTTTAGGACATGTCATCGAGGGCTGCTGTCATGTAGCAATGGCATATCTATCAGTGTCAGACATCTATCAGTCAAAACATTCATCCTAATGCATAACCTGTTGGTGAGCTAATTTCTGTCTGTCCTCTGTACATATGTGCAGATGCCAGGTATCCATCTTGGCTGCTTATAGGCAATCTATGATTGACTGACACTAACATGTCTGCCCAGGTGTGTTATGAATGCCATGGCTAGGAAACCCCACCCTGTATACACCATATGCCATGGATACCTCAACCAGACTACCACAGTCAACAGAGCATGTTTGGGTACAGGTCTCTAACCCAGACACTGGCCATCTTATGTAATATATGTTGCATACATGTCAATTGGAGCACCTCACTGGCCCTCTGCAAAAGAAAACCAGATGATTGGATGTTGAATTTAACTGCTACCCTGGGAATCACTCAAGTGGCATTGGTTGATAGATGGCCTGCTGACAAATGTCAGGTGGCATGATACCAGTGTATTCATGTGCCCTACTTTTCTCATCTCTTCAGTTACATTAGCCTAGTACACACCTAGGAACACCTGCACCTATGGACCCCAGTACTGAGAAATGTGTCAGTGTGTATTACTGAGAATAACAGTGTCTCTGTGTTTGTAAACTTGTAGTTGACAATACTCTGATGGCCTTCTCACCCACTACACCCCCCATTGCCATACTTAGAAATGGCTGCTGCTGTAACTGACATTAAATGTACCTTCTTACACTCTTCACAATATGGGCTACCTGGAGCTTGCAGTACCAGCATAACACTGTTCTACAAATGGGTAGATAGGTGTGGGTTACCCTCTGAGTCCTGGCAAGTGTGTGTATGTGTGTTACTGTGCATATTTGTAGGAGACAGCATTCTGAGGCCACATTCTCCAAATACAATAAACCTTGCCATACATTATAAGGGATAGTGATGTTGCTGATATTAGGAGAGCCATGACAAACCCTCACCCTACTATCCCTGTGGCATGTGCAATAAATGCATATCCCTGTAGTAGCACTGATTAGATAGACAAGGGGTTGTATTACAGTCCTGATCAATGTGTGATTGGTGGTATGTCAGAGCATTATCATGGGCTTCAGTGAGTACAATATCCAATGTGGAGTGTGGGTGCTGGGTATATCGTCTTTGCACCATGGTACTCCCAGTACATGTCTTAAGGTCCACTGTATGAGGACTGCTGTCACCATCAATCATACAGGTAACTGATTACACTATCCAACCCAATGATGCATGTGCTGTGAGCAAAATCTCTGTAACAGAATGGACTCACTGACAAGGTAGTTAGCACTGCTAAACCCAGGTCTGTCAAATGTGTCTATGACTGTATGTGTTTGTCAATGTGTATACGACAGTATGTCATAGTATGCATTGTTCATTAACACCCAGTACATCCCCCATTACCATACTGTACAAGGCCTGGTGATGTTCTTCACTTAACAGGAAACTCGGGACACACCTCACCCTAAAAGCTCTGTGGTGTGTGCAATTAAAGCCAAACACATTAGTAGCAATAAGTACCTAGGTAGGGGTTCTACTCTTTGTGTTGCCAAGTAATTGTGTGTGTATGTGAAGGGATCTACTTCAGTTTGCAGAAAATTTATGTTCCAAGAGATCATTTGTCGGAGAACTAACTGGCTAAAGGTAACATTTCAAAGCAATCATCTTGTGAAAATACATTCAAGCAAAACTAGTAGTGGATGTGTAAATGCCCTCTTCCCCACTGTACAGCTTTACAGTGATATAGAAGTGAGAAGTTGGTATATATACATGAGTGTGGTTGTTGTGGCCACAGCCACCCACATTGGGGTTATTTTTGTGGGTATCCCCCTCTTAGTGTGATGTTATATTGTACAGAGAATGTTAACAGGTTAAGTAGTTGTTAATCACACTATGTGTGGTTCTATGCCACCCCACACCCTCCAAAGGGGGGGGGGGGCTGTGCCACCCACAGCAGCACACCTATGTTTACCAACTCCAAGATTGCACTACATTGGGGAAGAGGACATATACCCTGCCAGTACCATCATCAATAACATTAAACTGGCAAACTGATAATTTCTTGATGTGATGTTTTGGCAATTTGGTCTGGGTAGAATTACGTAGGCCAAAATGAGTTCACTGCATAATGAAGTACATCAATGTGAACAGTATTCTCTGTGTGTTGCATCAACACCAAAGCCTGTGTGTGTGTGTGTGTGTGTGTGTGTGTGTGTGTGTGTGTGTGTGTGTGTGTGTGTGTGTGTGTGTGTGTGTGTGCTATTCACGCATATTTGGTGTGTGCCACCCAGTACACTTACAATTGTCTACTGTAGAAGAACTGCTGAAATAAGCCACTATGCACTCACATGTATATACCTCTCAGACCTATCAGCCATGTGGCAATGCAGTAACTGTTATACAGACCTGTTACCTGTGTTCAACTGTACCTGGGATATGACACAGTCAATGTGTCACCACAGTGCTACACCCCTTGTAGGACAGGACAGCAGACCAACATCCTGCAGACACATAGACACCTAGAACACAAACAGAATACATTATGGAGACCACAATCAGTCAGTGTTAATAACAGCTATAATGCATCATGGCTGGACAGCTACACACCTTGACATGTAAGCATTACTCATTCCAGCTGAAAACATGTTAAACAGCATTACATTGCTAAACCCTAGGACATTCACCCTGTGCATCAGAACCATATCAGCATGTCCATGCATCGATGGTATGGATGACAGGGATATGGCACAGGTATCATCATATGCAGAGGGTATGTGGTGGGTTTGCCAGTGGCCTAGGTTGAGCCGTTTGATTGACATCATGTGTGTGGGTTAGGGGTTCTTTACTAAATGACTGTGCAGATGTGGTGTGTGTAGGTATGAAGGTGCCCTAGCTGTGTTGGTGAAGTGTGTTTCTATGTATGCACACATGTCTGCCATGTGGTTGCCCTATAGAGAGGTTTGTTGGACAGCTGCAGACCGTACATGGCAAGGTGTACAGTTCACTGTCTCTGCCCATGGACACAGGAACTGTGCCTGCCAAGGGTTTCACAGATATGTTACTCTCCCATGATGATGACAATTGGCCACTGGATCTGTGTCCCTGTTGGGACCAGCCAGGACCACGTGCACGTGGCCTGCTGCATTGTGATGTGGACAGCACCCACCTCTGCAGTGCTGGTACTGGTACTGCCACTCCGGGAGTGGCCGTGAGTTGTTCCACATCAATGTAGACCTCCACCTGTTGGTGTTGCTGACCTACATCCATGTAGCCACCACCCTACTCCCACCATATGGTCTACCACAGACACCACATGGTTTAGAATTCCCACCATCTTCCGTCTATCCAGGACATCTGCAAAATAATGGTGGGTACCTGCAAGATCACGGATGTTGTCAAGTACAGCAGAATGAGTAGCCATCTGGAGCCTCAGATTATGTCTGTTGTAATGTTTCATACATGCCTGTGCCTCCACGATGGCCTGAAACATGTGTCTGGTGACACCTGCTGTGACATTTCTGCAAGGGACATGATGGCCAGCAGCCCTCCTATGAGCTCCTCTCTACATCTGCCTGTGTGGTACCTAGCCGGTCATCTGGCTATGGCTGCTGTGTACAGACACACTTGCCATAGTCTCCACACTGTCCTGTCCCATGCCACCACCCACCAACTGTCCCTCATCTATGACCACTGGTGATGAGGTATGTATGGGCATTGAGACTGTTTGCGGGGATGGGGTGGATAAAAGGGGGATGTCAACCGATGGCACAGCTTCAGCCTCTAACAACCCTGCCTGTGCCTCACCATGCCTATCATCATTATCATAGTCTGTATGGACACTAACATCAGTTTTCCTGCAGGAGGGACCCTGACTCATCTCACCACCTGTGAGGCGTAAACAAAAAATGTAATTTTAGACCTGTATGTTATGATTTAACTCTACACACACTCACACACACACACACACACACACACACACACACACACACAGTTACAGGCGAGGTGACACAAAGATATTACACAGACCTCTCATTACCCAACAGTCAACATGCATGACATATGACACTCAACAGCACACACTGTAGCCATACTCAATCCTTGTTACCAATATTATACATCTCTGTGATGCAAGAGTTGTGTTAGTAGGTGATGCCCTTTCCCCTGGAACACACTGCACCCATGTACACAGTATTGCTGTGCACCTGGCATGTACTGTGCACCATACTTTACGAGTATACACACCATTACTGAATGTGTATATGTGTGACAGTTATGTTTGCTCTGTTGCTCACAGCCCCTATGTGTTTATCTGACACATACCTGACATGATATGAGGACTGATGTCAATAGTTAATGCCTGACCTCTGATTTGCAGATCTCATCATCATCAGCTCATGCATGAGCAATAAAATCTGCTTACACTGACAATCTTTAAAGCTTAATTTGGATATGAGGAGTGTGCACACACTTGTTGACATGTCAGCCTCTTCCATGATATGCAATTGGGCCACAATACAGTATATGTTAACATTGCACACACCTGATATGTGACACATGACCTGTGTAATCTAATGCATTATCAAACAAATGTGTTAATTGTGCAGATGCTGAATGAGATGCATACAATATGTGGGCTGCATAAGTGTGCATGCCCTTAACACAATGGTTTATTGCAGCACCTGTTAAATGATCTACAGCAGTCACTATTCCCGGAAGAGGTATACTACCATGGCCCATCATCACTTGCCATTATTTCATCACTCCACCCTACAAATTTCTCCCAACTCTGCTGGATTGCAAGGTCAGCTCACATGCACAGCCCTTGGAGGTCACACAGTGCCTTCACTATTGCTGTGGAGTCAGGGTTATGTCTAGCACAATTCATGATCTTGACTGTATTCAGATACAGTCATTCTTAGTGAGCTTTGGATGTATGCTTCAGTTCACTGTTGTGTTTCAGGATGACACCCCTCCCCATCCTCAGCCTTATTGCAGATGCTTGATAACTATGGGCCTTACAAGTATTATTTGGCAGTGTTCCAAATTCTGAATGCCATGTCTACCGGCCTAGTTCCTGCTAACGAACAGCAAACCTAAAGGTGTACACTGGCACCATCAAGGTAAAAATGGGAATGGTGGCCCTGAGGTGGAGTGAGGTGTTGCTTGTGCACCACATGTATCTTTATGAATACTGTCTGTAGATTTCAGCCTTGGTCTCATGAAACCATTACACATTGCAACACATGCCTTTGGAAGACTTGATGGTATGTATTTGCTACCTGTAGAGAGCACTGGATGATGTTTCCTGCAGAACAACTCTTCCATATGATTACCCTAACCCATAGGCCACACTTATGCAGATTCCAGGTGATTGTTGACACAGGTACTGCACAGGCAGTACTTGCTAGACATTCCTGCAAGTCCCTCAGTGTTGTGGCATGTTTCTGGGCAGCCTCCATGACCAGTTTGCAACACGTGTCATCATCTGTTTTGGATGGGCATCTGATTATTTTCTACATTAATGTTGTCCCATACTTCATACACACATACATGACTGTCTGCACTGTTTGCCATGGTATATGCAATCATGAGGTAAGGCTACTTTTCCCACTCCTGAGTGCTACCTTTTGGATATGGGATCCATTTCATGGTTTGTAAGATGTGTGCAAACCATGGCTGCCTCTGTTGCAGGTGAGTGGGAAAATGTCATGGACATACTTCTTGGACAGCAAACCATTATTTGATGTGACATTGAGGCCCTGTACATGCTGTAAGGTGTGTATTCAAGAAGAGTGAATGCTGTCAGTACCTCACAAGCTGCTTCCACAATATGTTGTTTGGAGTGTGTGCACACATATGCTTCCAGTGTTTGTTAAGGTATGTGTCCCCCATATTTCTTGTCCTAACATAGGATTCCATATTACACATTCATTGCTCATGTTAGAATCACATTACAGGTTGTAAAAGTTGTGGAATGTGGCATTGTGATTTGCCATTGTTTAGATCAGGAACAGTTGCCATTGTAATAGTGGTGTATACACTGCTGTAGCCACTGTATAAGGGTAATGTTTCAGACATGTCCCTACTGTAGGCCATTTGTCTCAC
Organism: Protopterus annectens; assembly: GCF_019279795.1. Classification (NCBI taxonomy): domain Eukaryota; kingdom Metazoa; phylum Chordata; order Ceratodontiformes; family Protopteridae; genus Protopterus; species Protopterus annectens. Next base: position 1,382,962,312 of record NC_056743.1, read on the forward strand.
CATTATGTTCATCTCTGTCCACACATCTTGCACTGAGGTTGTTAAGTATACTGCAGGACTCTTACATACCCTTCAGATATGCCATCATGGTGACCGCTGTGATGCAGTACCATTAACAGCAACAATAAGTGAACATGTACAGCATGCAATATTGGGTAGGTGTGTTAAATGTGTGCATGGCAAATAGCATGGCCATAACATAGCTGGTGTATTGGCAAACCTGAACAAAACAACTCCATATTCACCAGCTACAGGCTGCTGCCCCAGTTGTATACCAGAGGGACCTACATAGTTGTGTGAGAGATGTAATGTCAGCAGCCACACCTGTGGCATTGGTACAGGGTGGGAGCAGCATTTCAGCACATCAACAGTACAAACCCACAATGCTAGAGATTATGCACATCTGTTCATTACTACACTGTAGCAACAGATATTGTATCTGACATATGCATGTAGATATTTCACAGATGAAAATGGATAAGCAATAGTGGTCTAGTAATGTGCCCTGGGGCCTTACCTGCATGCTCCTCATCCATTGTGTGGGTGGCACCCACATCCACAATGCTGTCCTCAGCTTGCTGGCTTGGCTGGTGGGCAGGTGCCCCAAAGCTGGTGAGGAGCTCCTCATCATGTGTCAGTGGGGGCTGGAGGGCATGACCCCCATCTGTGGCTAGCTGGTCCCTCCTAACTTCAGCAGCACGCTGATGGGCATGGCAGAGCAGATCTGTGCAGTGATGCCGCACCTGCTCATAATTGCGGTTGTCCAGGCTGACATTGTTTAGCCTGTGGACAAGCTCTTTTCCCAGGGCTGTCCTCTCCTGCAGATTCTGGGTCCTATGTCCAAAGAGGATGGCATGATGGACTATGAGAAATTGGATTATAGCATCATTTTCCATGGGTGTGTATGCAGGAAGGCATTCCTGGGACATTGTACCTGGAAGACATAAACAAGAAAAAAGTTCAGAGGACCTCATACAGTTTTCTACTTGCACATCAACCGGGGGGGGGGGGTATTACTTGCAAATAATCCAGACTATACCATAACACTGTAAGCTGTCATGACTTGTACATCTTGCATTACACTCCTGGCCCTGACCTGTCCAATTCCCCCAATGTTGGACACGTAATGGTATAATCCACTACACATCATTCATTTCTGTGTAGAGGGATGACAGTAGCCATCTTCCATGTTGATGGTGTGTGGATGGTGGCATAAGTGTGACTGTAGTGTCTGATGGGACTGTGATCACATGCCTGAGTTCATGTAGGAGGCAAACTGTGAAGTTGTCATGCCCCATGGAGACTTGCTGTTTTTGTCATCAGTCGGCATTATGTCCATGCTCACTATTGATGTGGGCAGGAGTGTGGGTGGTGTGCATATCCCTCTGTACTACTGTTGTGGACAAGGTGCCACTGTTCCCACCTATTATATCTAATGCAGGTTGCCTGTATCCATGGCATGTGTGTATGAGGTGTGCTTTACCCCCAGTACAGGTTGACTTGTGTTACTGGGTCTGAGACTGCATACATATGTGTAGACATGGTTGCAATTGGCCTTGATGGTTTGCATATGTCTGATTACTAGTCAAAGTCAGCCTTACAGTAGGTTGCCTGTGAACTACATGCTTGCTCAGATAGAGGTGCACTTGCTTCCAAGTTGTGGTCTGCATGTGCCTATGTGTTTCTGTACAGCCACTATAGCAACCTATTATATGCTTTGTGCCTTGGTGGTGTCCACCAAGGGGGATTACTCTATTGTTGGTGGATGATAGTTGTACAGGTAAAGTACTGCTGAGTCTATATAGCTACAGCAGATATGAAGTGTACACAGCCCTGTTACAATGCATGGCACTTGTGCAATTGGAACATGACCCCACAAAAGCACGTCAACACAATCCCCACCTATAATGTGTCTTATAGCCTGCCCAGTTCAATAGGGAACATAACAACCTGTCCTGTGGAAACATATATGTTCATAGGTGTGTACTAGGCTAATGGCCCTGGATCCATTACAAGCCTAGCCCATGGGATTACCCTGGCATTGTGCCACCTGACCTTAGTTCCCAGTGCCTCTGTTGAGTAAAGCCACTAGAGTGATCCCTGTAGTGAATTTTCTATTTCCCATCCACTCATCAAGATTTGTCTTGAAGAGGACCAGTGAGCTGCTCTGCTTGACATGTATTGGAAGTCTATTCCATAGCATGGACAGTCTCTGGGTTATGAACCTATCCCTCCAGCATATGGAAAGTAATACTCAGTACAGTAAGCCAGTTGAATGTGTGTGCACACCCTTACACTGGTATGTTGTGTAAACACCTGCTGAGATGATTACAGCATCCATTTGTCTTTGTTTGTACTCTAACATCATATCACATCTGCACTTGGCAATGGTTGCTCACCTTCCATGAAACAGCTTTGTTTCTTTTTCAACAGAATTGTACAGGTTATGGGTCACATTTGAGGTGAGAAATGTTTTGACATGACTTCCTGTGGTCTAATTGGCATACAGCACACAGACCAAGCATTCCAACAGGGGTGTGTAAACTGATATCCAGTATATATGGGCGTTGATATAGCTGTTAGTGGTAGGCATGGACAGTGGGCCATAATACAGTGGTACACGAAAGTTCATGATCTTCTAGTAGCAAGTTATAGGGTCCTCTCCTACTATCTAATTGAACTTGGTCTAAACCTATAAATTGGAACTGATTGAAAACTGAGCCCTGTTCCAGCAGTCTTCAATCAGACAAGTTCTAACTGCACACTCTTGCCACTAGGGTGCAGGGGAACCTTCTCCAAAAAAGATGGCCTGGATTAGTGCTCAAGTTATATAAACAAAACTAGATTCAGCAGTCCTGAATCTAGTCTATGCTACAACAAACAAGGCACACCAATTTCAGAAAGAAACAGTTCAAATAATTAGGCACAATAAGCCTTTAACCAGAAATTCCCAGTTCATTAGGGCAGAATCTAGCCTCTCCTCCCACAACAGTGGAGACCACAAACCTTAATGTAAAATAACTGGCCTGAAGCCTAAGTGCTTAAACCAGAACTAATACACTTTTAGAGTAACAGACATTGAGCCTTCATTCATCAATTCCCAACTTAGAAGGATGTAACCTACCTGTCCTGCCACAACAGTGGAGACCACAAACCTTCTTAATGTAAAACAACTGGTCTGAAGCCCAAGTGCTTAAACCAAAAGGCTTAGAATAACAGTTACAATTTAATCAGGCTGCTACCAAGCAGTAATAAATGCAGCATAATAAATACAACTGAGTACTTTTAAGAAGATGCAGCAAAAGCAAAATGAAGTAATAAAGTAGTAAGAAACACAAATAAAGTAAAAGCAGATGAATAAAGTGCATTTTTTTTGTTACTAATGTGCAAGGAGAGAGGAAGGAGGAGCAGAAGATAATTCAAGGTTAAGAACCTAAGTGGGTTGGCCTTCCCAAATGTTCTCTCTGTATTCAGTAGAGTGAACACTAGACTGGGATGGGTGTCCCAGATCAAATTTACAGTAGGGGTGGGCAACTGCAAAGCCACCAACTATAACAACACCACAAGAATAGGAGGGGAGGGGAAAAAAAACAGTTTCAGGACAGATGAGAAACAGAAAACAATGGCAGAAAATATATAAAATATATTGTGACCCATATTATTACTTTTGTGCCTTTCAGCTGAACATACGCATACGTACACATGCTCAAAGGATAACTGATACACATTTGTGTTCTATGTCATTATGGCACATTGTATTTACAGTTTTGCACCTCAATCATACATCTCAACCTGTTATATCATGACTTCTGGTCATTGGTCCACCTCAATGGGTGTCAAAACAGGGAAGTCAATTTTGATATATCAGTATAGCTGCCATAACACAAGTATATGTGTAAGTGACTACAGATATCACAACTGTGAACCTTTTCCAGAAGAAATCTGTACAATTGAATGTTATTAATTCAATATATCACATGCAGTTTAACACACACATCTGCAACAGTGCTTTACTATGCTCATGCCCTATATAGGTATTCTAGATTTACAATACAGACATGTAGAATACTCATATTCACAGGTAACATGTGGATATGGGC